>NW_015386186.1:221812-248586 GCF_001527695.2 Protobothrops mucrosquamatus | reverse complement strand
TATAATACATAAAAATGAGAATACCATTTTGTAAAATCAATATTTCACTTCTTCCCTCTCAAATCTTGCTTTATCTTATTGCTTTGCTTTCACTACTTAAATAGTTCTGGATTGGTAACAAGGATTTAATTTAATCTTTTTGAGCTGTCTTCTTTCTCCAACATAGCTTGCCCCAGTATGTGGAAAATCAATATATTGTTAAGCATTTGCAGCATAGCAAAACTGGGATATTTTGGTTCAATTCTGCACAACAGATATCTCTTCTGATTTCATTTGTTTAGTTTCTTGCTCTCAGGATATTTTTCTCTCTCTCTATGTTGACTAAGTCAGTTATGCCATATGATTGCTTCATATATACCTCTGGAAAATATTTTCAAAAGTTCAGTATATTGTACTTAGACCTCTTCAGTTCCAAAGGCAATTTTGAGAAAGATGTAATGTCAGTTAAAGATGGGGGGTTTGTTTTCTAAATCTTGAATTTTATGCATTATTTATTACTTCTGTCTAGTAGCAAAGTTGGGATGCCCTTACTTAGTATACAATTCTCTTTCCTGGCCCTTCTTCAAATATTCACATATAGCAGATAATATGTTTTTTTTAGGTGAAAAACCAATATTATATATTCATATGATTATCATAACTTTTAAATCTATTTGGCAATATTCTTTTCTTAAAAATATAATATTCTTACTTTTTCACATAGAATTACAGACAATCCAGACTTTAAAATTGTTTTCTAAAGTATGTTGAATTGATGCTCAGATTTACTTTAGATCAACTAAAGTAAATGAGTTTTTTTACCATTTTCAGTATCAAAAATGATAAAAAATGAATATTTTTGGTCCATTTATCAATGTTTCAGTTTGGATGAACGTCTTTTTTTAATTTTGGATATTGCACAACTTGAATTGTCTAGGGAGGGGCTCACAGAATAAAAAGAAACAACAATATACAATCCATTTTTTTAGTGAAGAAGATAGAGAGTCTGGCCAAGAGAAATATACACATATTCTCCAAGGGACTCTAACCATCCTAGCCTAAAGTCAGGAAGAAGAGCCAGGTCTTTAAGACCCTCCATCATGCCATCATGGTGGGAGTTACTTGGATCTCAGGGGAGATCTGATTTCAGAGAGAAGGCACCACAACAGAGAAGGCACACTTCTAGGGTCCTGACCAATGGCACTACATGATCAAAGGAACCCAGAATGTGCCATTGAATCAAATGTGCTGATACCAGATGAGATACATAATAGGGACCCATGTTATTTACAGGTTTATAAGTCATAACTGTCATCTTGAATTACACTTGGAAGAACACTGGCAACCAGTACAGCTTAGCTATCACTGTACACCATGTTGCTTTTTGCACCACTTGACGTTTGCAATTGGTCTTCAAGGTAGGTCCAAGAATAGTAATTGAGCAATGAGGTGATTAAAACATGCATTATTTTCTTAAGAGCATCTGATCTAGGAAAAAGCTTAACTGGTATATCAGGTGAAGCTGTGCAAAGGCCTTAGTGGGCACAGGTGACATCTACTGATTGAGCAGAAGTTGTGAGACCAGGAGGAACCCTAGATTGCACACCAGTCTTGAATAGAAAAGTACTACCCCATTCCATTAAAGATAGAATATCCCCAGATTTTGGTAGTCCTAACATCCATAGTTAGTCAGTCTTGATATGATTAAGTTGGGTACAATTTCTCTACATCCAAATATACACCATGCTATGCTCTAGATCCTAACGTCTTACCTGAGTAGTCTTGGATCAGCAGTTTTAAATAGTTCATCTATTAAGAAACCTGAACAGAGATCAAACTTAGTACAGATAGCTATTCTTTCTCCAAATTAAAGATGCTGAAGAGGATGGAATTTCTACTAATAAACTACTTTATGCTCAGGTAACAGGGAATGAATTGGGAAATGATTCCTTATATTCAAATAGTTTCTGATATAGTTGTTAATTCTTTACAGGATCAAGAAGCAGCTGCTCCATTATCAGAACTTTATCTGCCTGAGTAGATATTAGCTGAAATTACTGCTGACACTAACCTGATTATCCTATTTTAAAAAATCCTAATCATGGCCTACAGCACTATGTTGAATGGTTAGTTATTACAATTACAATTAATTGCCATGTTAGGATCTCACATTGTCTCTGATGTAGTAATTCTCTGATGTTAAAATGGTGGCTGAATTCAGTCATTGAGTCAGTGGTGGGATTTAGCCTGTTCACATATTTGAATTCCACCACTGCATTGAGTGCTACTGCAGTTACTGCTAGAATGTTGTCACCTACCACTTCCCTGTAAATGCAAAAGCCCCCTGGAAATTATGATATCCTGTCAAATAATATTTGGCTTCAAAACTGAGCCTGCCATAAAAAATATGTCGTTTATGTTCTCTGTGTCCTCTGTTCTGTGTTTTATGTATATCTCATTTTGGAAGTTGTAGAGTTTCGGGCAGGTGTTTTTTTTGTGTGTGTGTATGTATGTGTTGGTTTCATTTATTCCCCCTGTTTTCTGATTTCATTTTTTGAATTTGTTAAGTTTTATTACATATTAATTTTGTGGGTGGTTTAGTTTTTCAAAATTTATGTCAGCTGCTTTCTTCTTCGAGTGACATAAATATTGATATGTGCAGGTGTCTCTATGTTATTTATCTTTTAATCCAATACATTTAATACAACATAAAAGACCTTCTATCTTTACTCAGAAGGAAGCATAGTTACCAAGCTGAACAATCTAAAAAGAAAATGTCTAACTTGTCCCTTTCCCCCAACACTCTAGAACATATAGTATTCAAAAGAAAAGGTTATTTTATGCAGTAGAAATGTTGGTCAAATATATTTTATTTGAAATTTAAATATTTGTTATAGGTGTAACAATTTTGATTAACAATTCTTCAAAATTTATGAGAAAATTAGAAATAAAATGATTATACACTGGTTATTTTTACACAATCAAAGAGCTTTCAAGTATTCTATTTCATCAACATATAATGCTTATAAAGCTGAATGATTTCTATAATATAATTTGTTTTTTTATTTTATTTTTTCCTGGCTTTTCTTTTCTTTTTCTATTACTAAATTAATGTATTTGTTTGAGGATACTGAATGCTGATCAAATTTCATTGAAAAGATTAATCAGTAAGCAGGCTAATACACATGTTTTTCTCTCCTCTCTATAAGCTTAATTATTTAGATAATACTTACAAGGACATAAATTTCAAATGGCAAAATAGAAACATCATTCTTTTGTACATCTCTCTTTCTATTTTAGTTGTGCTTTTAAGTTCATAGCCTAAAATAAACAAGTCAATATTGTTTAAGGTGTGTGTAGATAGATAGATAGATAGATAGATAGATAGATAGATAGATAGATAGATAGATAGTTAGTTAGTTAGTTAGTTAGTTAGTTAGTTAGTTAGTTAGTTAGTTAGTTTTGGGTCTGCATCCCAGAGATATAGCATGACTGTATTCCCCAATGCTAAATGCACTGTTACAGCTTTTTGATTCATGGTGCTATAATTGAGGCTGATAAATAAAACAATTTGATATGAAGCTAGCTACACATTCATTCATCCTGAAAAACAATGCTTAATATGTTCAAGGTACTGACATGAATGAAAAACCAATACCATTTGCTTTGGGCTATTAGGAAAAATGGTATATATTTAGGGAAGAAGTCACTGCAAAAATAATAAAACACTGCATGTGACATTAAATACATAACTCAAATATTGCAAAAAAAAATATGAAATGTTGGTTTGCCTGATTTTTCTTTCAATAAATTATTAAGGCCAAAACAATTCATCCTAATTATTTCTCATGTCAAGCTTAATATTCCATAAACCTTACTGAACATAGCAATAGTTAGAAATGCATTTTTTTCTTACAGTAGACCCAATAAGAGGATTATATCTCATTGTTTGGGGAATGTGGTCTGGATAGAAACAAATAAACTTAAATCTAGCAAGACTAGAGATTCAGGGGCTACTCAACTCTAGAAATCTTCCATCATTAGTACTGGATACGATGACATTACTCTATATAAAACTGATGTGTAATTGCGATCAGGATTAATCATTACTGTCTTTGTCACTTCCCACCTGGATTATTGCAATGCTTTATGTTAGGTTGTCCTTGAAGACCACTCAGAAGCTACAGTTCTGATTATGGTTACAACTCAATACATCATATAATGTTATTAGTGCATAAATTGTCCTGATTATTAGTGGGTTTCCAAGTGCAATTCAAGGTGTTGTTGGTCAACTGTACAAGTCTTCAGTGTATCAGGGGTCTAATAATCAATTTGATTGCCTTCTTCTGTAGTTTTCTCCAGGTCTATCATTTTTTCCCCCAAATGTATTATGAAATACATTGTTCCAGATGTGGATGTATCACAGATTAATATAAGAGACTTAAAATATTGGCAATTCTATTTTAAAACCATTTCCTAATGGCTCTTAGATATAATTTGTCTTATTTACCATTGCCATACTGAGCCCAAGATCTTGTTTCTTATTTACCAAAGTCTTATCTGCATCAGTGCTTATGAGAAGTTACATTTTTGTCCCAATGTGCATTACTTCACAGTTGATTGCATTAGATTAAATTAGATTGATTAAATTCTACTGTAATACTGTTAACCAGGTGGAGCTACTCAGAAAGGCAACTGTCTACGAAACTCTTTAGCCTTATTTTCATCGTTATTTATTCTGTTTACCTTTCATATTGGATTCTTCTTTGGAAAATAGTAGCTCTAAATAAATTTTATATATATATATATATATATATACCGTATATATATATATATATATATTAAAATAAAATAATAGACATAGATTCTATATGATTTATATCTATACTGATTTTCTAAAGCAAAAATTCTATTATATTCATATTTACATGTTTATAACTATTTTACATATTAATTGCTGCATACATATTCCAATGTATGTTACAGGAATGTGTAGTTAATACTGGGAAATATTCACTAGTGCAAGATCATTTTTCAGAAAGACAAACTGCTATTTCTAAACAGAATTTCAGGACAGCTGATTTATGGAACCAGCCATCCAGACATTTGAGAAGAACAATTTCTGTATCAACTAATTCTATTAACTTGCAATAGTATCTTATTACTATATTTCAAAGCATGACAGACGCTAAGTAAAAGTATGTTATACCTAATGGGAAAAAAGATTCTTTATATAAAGAATATAGTTACTGGCCATAAGATAAAATGCATATATTCAAGATCATTTATTTAACAGGGAATAGCATACTGCTCGAAAGAAATAGCTTGAAATTCTGTTACATTGTTTAAATGATAGAAATATAGAATAAAATAAATTATGTCAGTTCACCAAGAAATTAGTAGAACTTTTTCTGCAACCACTATCATCAGATTATAGTAGAAAACACTGAAACATTTATTTGAACAGGTTATTTGGTAATTTGAGTACAATGGATCTAATAGCAAATATGTATGACTAAAGCTGTCCAATATTGTGCAGTTAGAAAAAAAATAAACCACTTATCTACATATCAGTTTCTCACTATAGTTGTTTTGTTTTGTTTAGAACTTTACTGATTTTTTTTAAAAAAAGGTAAAGAAGTCCCTGCGGATTTTATTCCACTAGCCGTTGCCAGCTATAGGGGTTGGGCTCATCTCCGTTTCAAGGCAATTGAGCCAGCACTGTCCAAAGACATTTCCATAGTCATGTGGCCAGCATGAACGTTGTGGAGCATTGTTACCTTCCCACTGAAGTGATTACTGATTTAAATAGATATAAAATTCAATGTAAATTTCAAAGTAAGTTTCCTGATTGTATTATGTTTAAATAAGAGAACTTTTGGAGAAAAGTAATGTAGATACTTTAGCATGTCATAAGTGCCTTGAGAGCCAGTTTATACTTTTATTACTTTTAATGTTTGTCCAATGAGCACATGCATTTATTCTGGAAATAGACGTAAGGAAACATGGTTGATTCAAAAATAAACTTTGCCTTGTGTATCTTCTTCCTCATCATGCCACCTGTTTGATATTATGTTGGCTATGGCAACATAATTGAAGAGAAGAGTGGAAAATGGGAATATCACTTACCTAGAATATTCATATTATGTACTGCACATTTACATTTTTAAAAATTTTCTATCATTCTATAAGTAATGTATCATTTGTGTAGGTTTTTGAGGATGAGTTTAGTGAAAAGAATACTAGAATACTTCTCTGCTCTTTAACCTGCTTTAATCAGATGTTAAAATGAGTATTTTAAAATTATTTTATTACTCATCACATTTAATTATTTTTCTCTTAACTTTTAAAGAATTTATCTATTATGATGAACTTTGTAAGCTCTCCAATCTATGGTAACTGATTACCTTGTCATAATTTGGGTTCTAAAGGAAGATGCTCTTTATAGGCATTGTTGAAGCATTATTTTCATAAATAATATAATAGAATTATTATAATATTATATTATTATATTATAATAGTGTTTGACAATTTAAAAAAAGTTAACAGGTTACTTAAAATATGTAATACAATCCTAGTATTTCACTTTTCTTTTGTCTTGAGAAATAAAAAGAGGCAGCATTATAAACATCAGTATGGATGTCCAAGGATCATAGCCAGACTGTATTAACGTTTATCCCCAAATAAATCTTAATGGATTTATATATATTTGGAAATTATGCTTACTTCAATTGCATTATTTATTTATACTATTTTTAAAAAATAGGATCTAAGATGTTTTTGCCTCTTTGTTTTCCCCAGATCATTTTGTACTAAAAACAACACAGCTAGGGTTTTGTTTTGTTTTTCTTATTGATAAAGACATTTTTTATTTGCAATAGTGGTAAATATCTGTAGCTCAGGTATAGGATGAGGCCATGCACACGGACCAGATCCTGAGCTTCGCAAGCCATCACCTCACCACACACAAAAGAAGCTGTGTCTAGACCCTCTTCAGAAGGGCCAGGACACACTGCAGCACCACAACACTAAAAAAAAATGGAAGAAAAATGGCTGCTTAATGTCTTTCTCGGTAACAGCGAGCCAAAAAACATCATATTCTGACACACAGCACCCAAAACACAACACACCATACAGTCAACCACCATGCAAAAACTAATCCTACCATATAAAAAAGGGGTATCAGAAATGACAGCCAGAATTCTCCAACCCCTAGGAATAGCAATAGCTCACACATCCACAGCCACACTCTACCAGGAATTATATATATATAAAAGACAAGATACAGAAGAAACAATGTAATCTACAAACTCAACTGTCACCTTTGCAACCAATTCTACATGGGACAAACATCATGTCACTTAAAATCCAGGGTCCACAGACACTAGCTGGCAGTCAAATGCCACAACACAAAATCCTTAATCTCTAAGCACATCGACACCAAACAGCACTAGTTTGATTCGAGTAACACAAAATCATTGGCCATACTATCACCAACCAGGTTTGTGAATTCATTGAAGCCTGACATTCCACAAGCAATTCCATCAATAGACACATTGACCTACAACCAGCCTACGAACCCCTCAGAATCCAAATCAACTGCAAAGCCAACCAGAGACAGCACTGACCCTCAACCAACCCACGCAAGCCCCCCTCCCACCAGCTGTTCACTTCCTAATGTCCCTGATGTAACCTTCCCATCACAAGACCCTCACTTGACACCCCCATGCCTGAAGCCCTTATAAACAGAAGAACACTGACGCTGACATCCCCTAAACTCCACTGAAGATGTTACCTAGTATGGTAATGAAACATTTGGAAACCAACCCACAAGCTCAGAGAACGAATCTTCACCCTCAAATTTCTATTTTTCTATATCTTTAGTAATAAACTTTAGTTCTAATTTTTAGTCAGTTTCAAAAAAAAACTTGAGTTATAAAATAATATTGTGAGAAGATGTATGCACTAGTGTAAAACAATGACATACTATATGCACTATTAAATTATCTATTTTTTAATTTTTAGTTTGTTTTTCATCTTGAGTTTGATATCATACAGCAAACTGAACTTTAAAAAAATAAATTTTAATTACTGTATTCAGTTTTTATTTTTTCCTACTTTTTCATTTTTGGTTTATCTTTCTCATTCTCTGTTTAAAGTTTCAGCAGTAAAGATCTTTTTAGCCTAAGGTTTTGTGACTGAATGTTGGACCTTATTGAACATAAGACCGGGTGCAAACTTTTGGAGTAGCTAAGCAGATCTGGAGAACATGTTTTGGAGGTTCACACAAAATATCACTTTCATTGGAAGCTTGCTGTTTTACCATATAGCTGCTACAATTTTTCAGCAAGCATTCCAATAACAATCTGATTTCTTCCTATTATTTCCTACAGCAAATAGACACATTTTCAAGCAATCATACTTTGGTTTTATTTTCAAAGAATGAATTACGTAGGTCCCTTAGGCATTCTTGTAAACAATTATGGAGGTTGGGATTTTGCTCTGCAGAAGGTCAGCTTCCTATTTGTTTATTTTGTTTAATTGAAAAATAAACTCAAGTGAAGCAGGTAAAATAAATGCAGGCAAATAATTTGTTCATTCTGACCTTAGAGATAAATACTTAATAGATTTTAGGTGATTCAATTCTGTTATGCTTCTTGACTTAAAGCATTACACAGTATGAGAATGTGGAGTAAACATTTGCATATGATATTCTTATTTATAGCCCCTAATAGATAAAGCCTTCTGTAGAATCAAAATGTTCAAGATTATAAATGACCTTTAGAAAATGTTATATGTAGAAAACATTCTTCATTTCAGATCTTCTCTTCTTCCTCTCATTTCTTTCATTTCTATTTCCTACATTTCAGTTATCAATCTTTATATTTACTATATTTTCTTTTAATTTTCAAAAAAAATGAAAGATATGTCATGCTGCACATACCAAGATTTTAGAAGTTTGCAGAACAGAAAATAAATAAACCAATGCAATATTTGCACTGCACAATAATTTCATGATTATTGTGTATGTATGTGATTGTGAATATGAATGGCTCAAATACTTTTACATTATCATGAAAAATAGAATATAATATGAGTGATATGGAAAATTATTAATGAAATCATTCTTGACCCAAAATAATTCTATACTCTACTGAGATCCAAAGATCCCTACTAATTCCACCTTCCAGAAAGTTATGAGGATTCAACTCTTCTCTCACACACTGGGTCAGGATATAAATTGACCCCAGCACATGTAGTGTGGAGTTGTTTATATGTACTGACTTAATTGGAAGTGTCTTTGTAGGTTTTTAATTTTGGGGAGATTTTGTGGTTTGATTCTTGTTAGTTGCCCAGGGTTACATTGTGTAAAATAAGTAAGATAAGTAAGAAGGATGGATGGATGGATAGAAGAGATGGAGAGATGGAGAGATGGAGAGAGAGACAGAGACAGAGACAGAGACAGAGAGAAACTGTAGATAAATAGATGACAGACAGACAGTTTTTAGGTGATTTTCTATCAAGATTGCACCACATGCAAATCTTAGATTTAGTAGAATAGAAAAAAATAATATGGTTAAAAAGAAGGAACAGTTACTAAATTATTTCTTTGTTTCTTCCTTAGGTTTGAAACCATATACGCCTGGGTTGTTATTTTTTATGTTGTATGAAATCAAATATATAAAAATGGAGACAATTCAACCTAAATTATTCACCTAAACTTTCCTGACTCCAGAAATGGTATTTTAAATGGCTGGTTAAACACATGCATCACTGCACACAGGTGTTCTCAGACTGTAATTCTTAGCTAACTAGAGGGAAATGAATTGTCATGGAAGCAAGAGAAGTCAGGCCACCAACTGTGAATAAATTTAGTTATACCTGCTGATATGTAGGTTATAATTTAGAAAGCTAACTGTATAATCCATTAAAGTTGCTACTGTAAATGAGACTTTCAACGCCATCCGAATCTAGCCATCTTCATGCATTACTGTTTTCAGTTCTTAGATTGAGGACCGTAGGTGCAAACAGTGTTTCTGACCAAGGTTCACATTAGGTTTATAAGTTATGTGCCAAGTGTCATACTTTAACAAGTAAACTGAATGAAGTAAATAGAGAGTGGGATAAAACAAATATGCTTCCATTAAAGGTGATTAAAATTACAGAAATAAATTAAATACAATTCGCATGATCTCTACCTGTATATTAAAGGGTTTTTTTTGTCTTTCTGCCACATCAAAAATCATGCTTTCACAACTTTTGGAATGACTCTGAAGCCTACATCCAAAATTTTGGGAACCAGATGGTTCTGCATCACAGTGTGAAATAATGTTATATGGTTGAAGGTTTTAGGGATCTTTTGAAAAATCATTGAGCAACACATGAGATTTATATCATCACTTTTCTCATTATATTGTGCTTTTATTCTAAGATCCTGATAAATAGTCAACAAGTTTCCTATGTTAACCAGAATGTGTGGGTATTAAATATATTGATATTGAAATACTGTGTGTGTATCTATATCTGTATATCTATGTCTATGTCTCTTTCTCCATGTGTATGTGGCTTGGTAAATGTTTCTTTAAAAAAACTACTNGGAGTGTTCTGTTTGGGAGGGGGGTTTTTTGGGGTTAGATTGGTTTGATATGAGATGGTGAGATTCCTTGTTGCTGCCTGGTCTCGAGTTCGAGGTCGTGTCATTTCTTTATGGTGGATGTTAGGATGTCCAAACATGTCTGGAATGGGGGGGTTTAAAGTGGTTAATGATGTAGCTGTGGAATGGATTATAATTTATATATATATAAAATAATAGACATAGATTCTATATGATTTATATCTATACTGATTTTCTAAAGCAAAAATTCTATTATATTCATATTTACATGTTTATAACTATTTTACATATTAATTGCTGCATACATATTCCAATGTATGTTACAGGAATGCGTAGTTAATACTGGGAAATATTCACTAGTGCAAGATCATTTTTCAGAAAGACAAACTGCTATTTCTAAACAGAATTTCAGGACAGCTGATTTATGGAACCAGCCATCCAGACATTTGAGAAGAACAATTTCTGTATCAACTAATTCTATTAACTTGCAATAGTATCTTATTACTATATTTCAAAGCATGACAGACGCTAAGTAAAAGTATGTTATACCTAATGGGAAAAAAGATTCTTTATATAAAGAATATAGTTACTGGCCATAAGATGAAATGCATATATTCAAGATCATTTATTTAACAGGGAATAATATACTGCTCGAAAGAAATAGCTTGAAATTCTGTTACATTGTTTAAATGATAGAAATATAGAATAAAATAAATTATGTCAGTTCACCAAGAAATTAGTAGAACTTTTTCTGCCACCACTATCATCAGATTATAGTAGAAAACACTGAAACATTTATTTGAACAGGTTATTTGGTAATTTGAGTACAATGGATCTAATAGCAAATATGTATGACTAAAGCTGTCCAATATTGTGCAGTTAGAAAAAAAATAAACCACTTATCTACATATCAGTTTCTCGCTATAGTTGTTTTGTTTTGTTTAGAATTTTACTGATTTTTTTTTAAAAAGGTAAAGAAGTCCCTGCGGATTTTATTCCACTAGCCGTTGCCAGCTATAGGGGTTGGGCTCATCTCCGTTTCAAGGCCATTGAGCCAGCACTGTCCAAAGACATTTCCATAGTCATGTGGCCAGCATGAACGTTGTGGAGCATTGTTACCTTCCCACTGAAGTGATTACTGATTTAAATAGATATAAAATTCAATGTAAATTTCAAAGTAAGTTTCCTGATTGTATTATATTTAAATAAGAGAACTTTTGGAGAAAAGTAATGTAGATACTTTAGCATGTCATAAGTGCCTTGAGAGCCAGTTTATACTTTTATTACTTTTAATGTTTGTCCAATGAGCACATGCATTTATTCTGGAAATAGACATAAGGAAACATGGTTGATTCAAAAATAAACTTTGCCTTGTGTATCTTCTTCCTCATCATGCCACCTGTTTGATATTATGTTGGCTATGGCAACATAATTGAAGAGAAGAGTGGAAAATGGGAATATCACTTACCTAGAATATTCATATTATGTACTGCACATTTACATTTTTAAAAATTTTATATTATTCTATAAGTAATGTATCATTTGTGCAGGTTTTTGAGGATGAGTTTAGTGAAAAGAATACTAGAATACTTCTCTGCTCTTTAACCTGCTTTAATCAGATGTTAAAATGAGTATTTTAAAATTATTTTATTACTCATCGCATTTAATTATTTTTCTCTTAACTTTTAAAGAATTTATGTATTATGATGAACTTTGTAAGCTCTCCAATCTATGGTAACTGATTACCTTGTCATAATTTGGGTTCTAAAGGAAGATGCTCTTTATAGGCATTGTTGAAGCATTATTTTCATAAATAATATAATAGAATTATTATAATATTATATTATTATATTATAATAGTGTTTGACAATTTAAAAAAAAGTTAACAGGTTACTTAAAATATGTAATACAATCCTAGTATTTCACTTTTCTTTTGTCTTGAGAAATACAAAGAGGCAGCATTATAAACATCAGTATGGATGTCCAAGGATCATAGCCAGATTGTATTAATTAATGTTTATCCCCAAATAAATCTTAATGGATTTATATATATTTGGAAATTATGCTTACTTCAATTGCATTGAGTATTTATTTATACTATTTTTAATTTTCTGTATAAAAGTCTGTATAAAATAGGATCTAAGATGTTTTTGCCTCTTTGTTTTCCCCAGATCATTTTGTACTAAAAACAACACAGCTAGGGTTTTGTTTTGTTTTTCTTATTGATAAAGACATTTTTATTTGCAATAGTGGCGAATATCTGTAGCTCACGTATAGGATGAGGATCTACCACAAACCCATGCACACGGACCAGATCCTGAGCTTCGCAAGCCATCACCTCGCCACACACAAAAGAAGCTGTGTCTAGACCCTCTTCAGAAGGGACAGGACACACTGCAGCACCACAACACTAAAAAAAATGGAAGAGAAATGGCTGCTTAATGTCTTTCTCGGTAACAGCGATCCAAAAAACATCATATTCTGACACACAGCACCCAAAACACAACACACCATACAGTCAACCACCATGCAAAAACTAATCCTACCATATTAAAAAGGGGTATCAGAAATGACAGCCAGAATTCTCCAACCCCTAGGAATAGCAATAGCTCACACATTCACAGCCACACTCTGCCAGGAATTATATATATATATAAAAGACAAGATACAGAAGAAACAATGTAATCTACAAACTCAACTGTCACCTTTGCAACCAATTCTACATGGGACAAACATCATGTCACTTAAAATCCAGGGTCCACAGACACCAGCTGGCAGTCAAATGCCACAACACAAAATCCTTAATCTCTAAGCACATTGACACCAAACAGCACCAGTTTGATTCAAGTAACACAAAATCATTGGCCATACTATCACCAACCAGGTTTGTGAATTCATCGAAGCCTGACATTCCACAAGCAATTCCATCAATAGACACATTGACCTACAACCAGCCTACGAACCCCTCAGAATCCAAATCAACTGCAAAGCCAACCAGAGACAGCACTGACCCTCAACCAACCCACACAAGCCCCCCTCCCACCAGCTGTTCACTTCCTAATGTCCCTGATGTAACCTTCCCACCACAAGACCCTCACTTGACACCCCCATGCCTGAAGCCCTTATAAACAGAAGAACACTGACACTGACATTCCCTAAACTCCACTGAAGATGTTACCTAGTATGGTAATCAAACATTTGGAAACCAACCCACAAGCTCAGAGAACGAATCTTCACCCTCAAATTTCTATTTTTCTATATCTTTAGTAATAAACTTTAGTTCTAATTTTTAGTCAGTTTCAAAAAAAAACTTGAGTTATAAAATAATATTGTGAGAAGATGTATGCACTAGTGTAAAACAAGGACATACTATATGCACTATTAAATTATCTATTTTTTAATTTTTAGTTTGTTTTTCATCTTGAGTTTGATATCATACAGCAAACTGAACTTTAAAAAAATAAATTTTAATTACTGTATTCAGTTTTTATTTTTTCCTATTTTTTCATTTTTGGTTTATCTTTCTCATTCTCTGTTTAAAGTTTCAGCAGTAAAGATCTTTTTAGCCTAAGGTTTTGTGACTGAATGTTGGACCTTATTGAACATAAGACCGGGTGCAAACTTTTGGAGTAGCTAAGCAGATCTGGAGAACATGTTTTGGAGGTTCACACAAAATATCACTTTCATTGGAAGCTTGCTGTTTTACCATATAGCTGCTACAATTTTTCAGCAAGCATTCCAATAACAATCTGATTTCTTCCTATTATTTCCTACAGCAAATAGACACATTTTCAAGCAATCATACTTTGGTTTTATTTTCAAAGAATGAATTACGTAGGTCCCTTAGGCATTTTTGTAAACAATTATGGAGGTTGGGATTTTGCTCTGCAGAAGGTCAGCTTCCTATTTGTTTATTTTGTTTAATTGAAAAATAAACTCAAGTGAAGCAGGTAAAATAAATGCAGGCAAATAATTTGTTCATTCTGACCTTAGAGATAAATACTTAATAGATTTTAGGTGATTCAATTCTGTTATGCTTCTTGACTTAAAGCATTACACAGTATGAGAATGTGGAGTAAACATTTGCATATGATATTCTTATTTATAGCCCCTAATAGATAAAACCTTCTATAGAATCAAAATGTTCAAGATTATAAATGACCTTTAGAAAATGTTATATGTAGAAAACATTCTTCATTGCAGATCTTCTCTTCTTCCTCTCATTTCTTTCATTTCTATTTCCTACATTTCAGTTATCAATCTTTATATTTACTATATTTTCTTTTAATTTTCAAAAAAAATGAAAGATATGTCATGCTGCACATACCAAGATTTTAGAAGTTTGCAGAACAGAAAATAAATAAACCAATGCAATATTTGTGCTGCACAATAATTTCATGATTATTGTGTATGCATGTGATTGTGAATATGAATGGCTCAAATACTTTTACATTATCATGAAAAATAGAATATAACATGAGTGATATGGAAAATTATTAATGAAATCATTCTTGACTCAAAATAATTCTATACTCTATTGAGATCCAAAGATCCCTACTAATTCCACCTTTCAGAAAGTTATGAGGATTCAACTCTTCTCTCACACACTGGGTCAGGATATAAATTGACCCCAGCACATGTAGTGTGGAGTTGTTTATACGTACTGACTTAATTGGAAGTGTCTTTGTAGGTTTTTAATTTTGGGGAGATTTTGTGGTTTGATTCTTGTTAGTTGCCCAGGGTTACATTGTGTAAAATAAGTAAGATAAGTAAGAAGGATGGATGGATGGATAGAAGAGATGGAGAGATGGAGAGATGGAGAGAGAGAGACAGAGACAGAGAGAAACTGTAGATAAATAGATGACAGACAGACAGTTTTTAGGTGATTTTCTATCAAGATTGCACCACATGCAAATCTTAGTTTTAGTAGAATAGAAAAAATAATATGGTTAAAAAGAAGGAACAGTTACTAAATTATTTCTTTGTTTCTTCCTTAGGTTTGAAACCATATATTGTACGCCTGGGTTGTTATTTTTTATGTTGTATGAAATCAAATATATAAAAATGGAGACAATTCAACCTAAATTATTCACCTAAACTTTCCTGACTCCAAAAATGGTATTTTAAATGGCTGGTTAAACACATGCATCACTGCACACAGGTGTTCTCAGACTGTAATTCTTAGCTAACTAGAGGGAAATGAATTCTCATGGAAGCAAGAGAAGTCAGGCCACCAACTGTGAATAAATTTAGTTATACCTGCTGATATGTAGGTTATAATTTAGAAAGCTAACTGTATAATCCATTAAAGTTGCTACTGTAAATGAGACTTTCAACGCCATCCGAATCTAGCCATCTTCATGCATTACTGTTTTCAGTTCTTAGATTGAGGACCGTAGGTGCAAACAGTGTTTCTGACCAAGGTTCACATTAGGTTTATAAGTTATGTGCCAAGTGTCATACTTTAACAAGTAAACTGAATGAAGTAAATAGAGAGTGGGATAAAACAAATATGCTTCCATTAAAGGTGATTAAAATTACAGAAATAAATTAAATACAATTCGCATGATCTCTACCTGTATATTAAAGTTTTTTTTTTGTCTTTCTGCCACATCAAAAATCATGCTTTCACAACTTTTGGAATGACTCTGAAGCCTACATCCAAAATTTTGGGAACCAGATGGTTCTGCATCACAGTGTGAAATAATGTTATATGGTTGAAGGTTTTAGGGATCTTTTGAAAAATCATTGAGCAACACATGAGATTTATATCCAGTGAAAAGAGTAATATAACACGAAAATAAGATTCTAGGACTATTTATCAGTTGTTCAAAGGATACAATTGGTCTTACACACCCATAATTTATATAACTATAACTTTATGACACACACATAGATATAGACATATAGATACAGATACAGAGAAAGAGGTACACATACACCGAACCATTTACAAAGAAATTTTTTTGATGATTCAAAATTATCAGATAGAATAAGAACATAGGCAATAGTACAATAATAACAATAGCCAGAAGAGAACAATTTAAACACCTCCCTAGGAAATAGAGAATTTTAACACATATATTTTAAAAACTTTATCCAGTCATTATGACTATCTGAAAAAAAGAAGAAAAAGAAAAAAACAGAGGAAATAATGTAGCACTTTTGTAAAATCTTAGACAATAATCTAAAGAATCCTGACATTTTGTGACAAATTATAACTAGCTTCAACATAATCTTCAGAAATGGAGCAACATATAAACTAAAATGATAAAAAATAATAAATTTGTCTAATAGGCTGATTGGGTAGTTCCAATATTAAGAAGAGACTTCTATAAATGCCATATACAAGAACAATAAGAGGCCCCAGTATATCTGACCTGGATTCAAGATTTTTTTTCTTTTTCTATTCAAATGCTCCTTTTTTTGTTCTTCCTTCCACTTAAAATCCTACATTAAGAAAAGCTGGATAATGACACTTAGCTATTAGCCTGGCACCAAATATTGCCAGATGGAACTTTTCATACAAGTCCAAAAATGTAAGAATACGTGTAGAACAACATCTCTTTCATTCTTAAACACAATAATATGGAACATGCATTGCCACATTATTAAAATATGTTTGGCTTTATGCTGCAAAACGGAATAAATGTGTGTGATTGTAGGAATGTAAATGTTTGTCAGTGACATCAGTAGGAATCTGATTTCAAATCAATGGAGGAAAAAAACCAAAGAAGAGAGTATGATCTCTCATCTTGCTGTCAGATCCAACCCCACCCTCTTGACCTTCTGGAAGGGTCTCAAAATCTGGCTCTACTGACTGGCTTGGAGGCATTTTATGCTGGAGGTGACTGGTCTGGTAAAAGAGAATATTACACCCCCATACCTCTGATGTACTTTGTTCCTAGTTTTATCTAATCCTTGCTAATTATAATGTATTTATATTTATGTTTTCATTGTATTGTAAAGTGCCCAGAGTCCCTTTGGGAGTGAGATATGTAGCATATTGAATGAATGAATGAAAGAATGAATGAATGACGTTAGTGTGTTCAATAACTTAGTTTCGCTGAATTATTGAATTTAATACCGAGATAATCATAGAATTTGCAATTTCTAATACAGTATTAAAGATTTTGGAGCTTTTAATTTTTCATATGACTCACAATATATGACTAAGGATGGTGTTGGTGGCACTACATCTTCCTTCCATTCCTTCTACCTCACAGAGGAAAAAATCTGTAGTGAAGTGGTTGTTGTTGTTGTTTTTACATATACAACTTACATTTCCTTCTGTGCCAAGTGTTCTAAACTCTTAACAACTGTCTTCCTTATTTTTCAAATTCTTTTCCTGGAGGGCTTTGTTAAGTAAAAACAGTCACAATATGATAGTTCTTATAGATTCTAGGCTTCTTATGGTAAAACGTTAACAAGATGTATTCCATAAAGTGAATCTCAGTGGCAGCTGCTTAAAATAATACAAAGGAAATTATTAAGTTAACTTCCAAAAGGCTAGTAATAGGTTCCTAAATAGCTCTTCTGCAGAGGCAAATAATTATAAATTTGGAAAAGCATACTGTTAATTTGACACAGTTGTAATGATATCTCTGTAGGTGGCACATATCATGCCCCGTTTTATAAGCTTCTTAAGAACCTAATGGCAGCATTTACTCAATAGGATACAGGAGGATGAGTAGCATAATTGCAGCATCACTGAAGCATGACTACATGCTAATTAACAAAATTGGAGCTGCTCCACTCATGCTCCCATTTCATCTATCTTATTTCGTTTACTTGTACATGCTGTTATGGTCAAAAAATTGCTGTATGTGTTGTCTGAATATTACAGCAGTGATTATCCACTGGATGTTCCATACTGCTATAGTATGGAAGGCAGCTTCTATTGACTAATTTTTGCTCTGAGTGTCTTGTTTAGACAAAAGCTTTCCAATCTTGTGTTTCCACGATCTTATTAAATGTTCTCCGGTGGATAGCATGATGTAAGTTAGCAAGACTGAAAAAGTCAAAATCTACTGGTTTATATGAACAGAAAACCTTTAGAAACCATTGCTTAGGGTTGTTTTTTTTATGCCCTCCTGTGGACAATGGAAACAGAGAAAGAAGATTGTTCAATTTCTTCTGAAATGAATTATTTATTTATTGGTCACCTTGGACCATGAGTCAGTTTATCACTAGAAGATAACTACTTTTTCAAATAACTTAATTTCTGATGATTACATGGATATATGAATATGTTTTCCTTGCTTATGATATAGAGATAATGATATATCATAGCATCTCCTTGGGGAAGGAGGTCTTGGTTAGCTTTTTCGGGTCAAATGTGGCATATACTCATGTCCTAATTATCCTAATACAGCTCACCCTTCTCTTCTAGTCTTCAGGAATTGTTTGTTTTTGTTTTATGATATATGTCTCACTTGGTAAGATGAGCAGCTTTAAATTCATATCATATTTCCTCCACTCCTAGCCCATCATATAGACTCTGGTTGAGATAGGGTAGCTATCTTTGCTAACTTGGTAGATGGCCTAGAACAGACATGTCAAACTCACGATGTCACGTGACATTGCGCAACATATTGGGACAGTTTTGCCATTGCCGGCAATGGGGTAGGCGTGGCTTCTGGATGATGCGTCTGGCCCATGGGCCGGCAGTTTGACACCCCTGCCTAGACTCTACAGTAATGTCGGCTTTTGATGGGTTTCATCTATCGGAACCATGACAAGTCCTACCTGTGTTTACAGCTATGATTCAAAATGGTTTTTTTCTGCCCAAGCTGCTTTAAGCTCTTCAGAGCAGAGAATTTCAAGCACTCTTTCAATTTAGTTAACAGACACACAGCTGTGTTTGGCTGAATGCCTTCTATGCCTTATTGCCATCTTGGGCTGGTCACCACCCTATATAGCCATTTCCTCCTGGGCTCCTGGACTGTTGACATATCTGCTCTCTTTTCCTTATATTTAAAAACAAATGAAAAAATATAAAGACATGTTTAAAACTAGCAGCTCTTGCAAGTATGGCATGATTGCTGGTGATTTCCTAGCCTTTATCAAAGTTGCTGCTACATTCATTCTAATAAGCAGTTTTTCTATTTTTTTCTTTCCTCCCACTTACTGTAATTATTGTCAATTTTGAACAGCTGCTGAATAAATGGACATTGAGGAAGGCTTCTTATAGTTCCAGAAAATCTTGATACTTAGGAATGGCTACTTATTAATTCTACTAAGAGCCTATTGATTATGACTATCCAAATTCATAACTTGGACCTTTGGAAATGAAATCTCCCACACCCTCTAGAGCAGGGGTATCAAACTGCTGGCCCACGGGCCAGATTCATCATAGTGAAACCGTGCCCACCCCATTGCCGGAATGGCAAAAAGTCGTGATAAGTCACGACACATCATGTGATGTTGCGAGTTTGACACCCCTGCTCTAGAGTGTGGGGAAAGCCTTCATCCCTTAACCATAGGGCCACCCTTTGATACATTCCAGAGTGGGGAAGATGCGTGTAGCCCATGAGTTGCATTACCCAGCTAGTGAAAAGGAAGGGACCCAACATACAATGTATTCCCTTCCCCTTCCAGTAGACGCTATGAGGAGAGGCCATGCTCTCTGTACAGAATGCCAAAAAACTGTTCTGCTGTTGTTTTGAATATGTCATACCAGCATTTTGACTCTTGTTTGGAGCAATTTCAACTTAAGAGAAAAATCATTTGCCGTTATTTGATGAAACAATTTGTAACTGTATGCAAGATAGGAGGAACAGAAAGGAATAGACTTTAGTTTTTACTATAGAAATATATCTAAGCCTGTGAGTTTAATATAATGTTATTATATAATTATTCTTATTATCCTATTAGCTTGGATTTGAGAAAAAAAACCACACATACAAAACAGTAAAATGGAATTATATCTTTTTATTTCCATTTTAAAGCTCTTTTTGTGAACAAAATAATGACATTTGTGCAGCATGCATCAGCCTACTAATATAAGACAAAGAAAGAAAATGTCAGTGAGTAACAATAGAAATTTAGTAAAAACTCCATGTATGAAATGAAGAAAAATGTGAGAAGAACAATTCAATTGTTATTTCATTCTGGACCTAAAAAAAACAAAACATTTTAGCTTCTTAACAACAGATCCTGCATATTTTCACCGCTTTCCGTGTTCTCCACAATTCCACGGAAATATATGGATATATTTCTGAGTAGACATAGCTAAGAGTGAGATTTAAATGACCATGTATTTTGATACAAATGCTTCTTTGGTGCACAATAGAAGTTGTTTTATGGTAGCTTCAGCTCTTTTAAAATAATTTTAATGACATTGTTTTCTACTTCTACAAAAAGTCTTCTGGTCAATGGTGGAAGACATAGAAGAGTGTTGGGAGACAGAGGAATATTTTTCTTTCTTGTAGCTTATTTTTTTCTTCCTACAGTGTACCATCCCTTATTGCCTTTTTTGCAATAAAAATATTAATATATTTTAAAACAGCAACACTTTTCTTTCCATTAACTTCCTATATAATGAAATTCTTACATATTTACATAAACTTCCTTAAAGTCAGTGGGATTTACTGCACAAAAATTACACAATGAACTGCAGCCCAACTAAAATTCAAAGTTATTTCTATTTGAAAGCAAGTCTGCAGAAGACTAACATTTTTCTCCTGGGGCTAATTATGGAGCTGTATTTTTTAGAGATATTTACCCATACTTATTAATATCTCCTCTGGTATGAAAGAAACATAATAAATTCAATTAGTAATTTAATCTAGACTATGTAGGTCAAACTATTTTAGTAATTAAATTCACAAAGAAACATGAAGAAGGAATAGTATTGGCTATAAACGAATACCAGATGAGACCTAATCCCTGTAATTAGTTCACAGAACAAAATAGATTAGCAAAAACAACAAGAAAAACAAATGAAAAAAATATCTATTAAACATAATTTTTAATTTGTTATCTGAATTTTTGGCAATCAAGAGCATGCCTGCTGTAAACACAACTGCATCTCCTGCAAAACACAGTATTCAACAGATTGACTGTCTGACTGTTCATGTAACTACTTTAAGTAAACAAATTGTAGATAAGACATATAATGAAGTCTATGGCTTGCACTTTTATTATAGATGGCTTTGGATGCTATCCTATAATCAAGTATGAAATCATTCTTCTTCATTATATTTCAAATTTCGATCTTTAAATATCCTTGTAAGAGTCCATGTTGATGTTGCCATTATTCAGTGCATGGTTCTTTCAAATATATAGAATCAAGAAATATTATTATTATTATTATTAATAACAATAATAATAATAATAATAATAATAATAATAATAATCAGAATCAAGATCAAAGAGAGGAATCTTTCAAGGAAACTCACTAACATCACTATGTTTGTCGTTGCATTTATTCTTCTGTTAATAATTCTGAACAAGTCAGGCCAATTGCTATCACACATCAAAAATATCTACCAGGCTATCCCACCATCTTTACATGGATGATCTCAAGCTATATGAAAAAAACCACCATCTGAATTGGAATCACTACTAAGCACTGTCAGTATATATACCTGAGATATTGAAGTGGGATTTCAGCTGGATAAATGTGCCATACTTGCCATCAACTAGGAAAAAATAGTGAACAGTGAAGGAATTGACTAATACAGTAGTGATTTTGTCAATGGTGATGATATTCAAGGGGTGTTCCAGTTGTTCTGGGATTGCACATAAGATGCCTATTACTATTGGTACTACTTTGCTTTCTTTTTCCATGGTCTTTCTATTTTTTATTTGCAGGTCTTTGAATTTTGTGGTTTTCTCCAGTTCTTTCTCTTTTATTCTACCAGAAATGCTGGGTAGTGACACATCCACCCAAGGCACCTATTACTATTGGTACTGGCATCATAGGTATTCAGTTATAATTGCAGCTATTTATTATTATTATTATTATTATTATTATTATTATTATTATTATTATTATTATTATTATTATTATTATTATTATTATTATTATTATTTGACATGAACCTCACTCAACTGAACATTCAAATTGACTGGCGCTGATGGTTGACACGGGTTGCTGCCAGCATTCTAGGTATCAACCAAGTATTTCCTTAAAATATAAGATGTTCTGAGTAGCACAGTTTTTTGTAGCATTGCTGGATTTATTGCAGAAAGCTGCAGTTTCTTGAAATATTTTGCAAAGTTTTTGGACATAGTTACCAGGGCCCCAATGACAATGGGTATTACTGTTACACACTTCATCCATAATCACGCAGTTTTGATGGCCAGGTCGCGATATTTCGTAATTTTTTCCAGTTCTTTTTCTTCGACTCTGGCATCTCCTGGTAGAGTGATATCAATCAGCTGTATGCTTCGGTTCTCTACAACTGCGATATCTGACGTGTTGTCTTCCAAATGGCGATCTGTCTGTATTCAAAAGTCCCACAAGATCTTCACCCTCTCATTCTCAACAACTTTTTCCACCCTATGTTCCCACGACTTTTCAGACACAGGGGTGGAAAACGTTGAGAATGAGAGGGTGAAGATGATGATGATGATGATGATGATGATGATGATGATGATTGGGAGTAAATTCTTGGTTCTACTTTTTCACTTTTTTAAAACTCTTCTCAAATCTTCTGGTACTTCATGTGTACTCCACAAATTCTCAGTTATTAAAATTCTTGAATACAACCACCAGTTCCTTCTCCATCCCTGCTATGTAATCCTAGTTGAGAGAGAGGTATGCAAATTTTCCCAATAAATTGAATTTGCCACATGAGAACATCAATGAAACAGGGGTGAAGGGAAATTATTTTCACCAGCCTTGCCCTACTCACTCTGAGATCTATGTGAATGTTGGTTTTGGCTAAAATCCAAAAAACAAAAAAAATGGAATTTGTTTCTGCCAAATTATAGACAAGCCAGAATGCTTCAGCAGATGTTCCAGAATGTAATGTGTTTGTTTCAGGTTCAAATCAAAACACATTTTCTGTTTTGTATGTTCCCTTACTAGTGAAAATATACAGTAGTATTTAGTTTTTCTTACATTTTTCTCAATTTCTCCACAGAGATAAGATGAATGGAATATCTCGCTTGTTTACAACCATCTGAAATTATATAACTTGATTTGATTTTAGAAAACATTTGATTTTAAATAAATGCTTAAATACTTCTGACTTCAATAAAGTATGATTAAGTGCTTGATTGCTTTCTTCTAGAAAGAATCTGTTCTGATTAAGGGCTAAGCAAATTGATGGACTATAAATACTAGGGGATTTGTGATAAAACTCTATATTTTTCACACTTTGCTGTATTATAGACTTACATTTTAGAAGACATCAGAGTACTATAGAATATGAAATGCAATGTTCTATAGGTCTTGCAGAATATTAAAATATGTTACAAATTAATTATTTTTGTTTATTGTTTATGCTAATCAAGAGGCAAAACTAAAAATATTTTAAAGTTTCATCATATTATATTAACTTCACTTTTGTGTATCTTAGTTCTAATAATTCAGGTGTTCATCAAAGTTCCTAACATACTGAAAAAATGCAGGTATCTAAATTTCCAATAATTAGTCAGCTATATTGGTCTGTTTTTCTGAATGTTAAACACTTTGGTTTCAATTAACCTTCAGTTAATATAATTTTAATTGTTATTTTATTTTTATTATAATGTGAAATACTAAAAGCTACACCACCACTACCAGAACAAAAAGATAATCTTCATGCATATATATATATATACACACAAAAAAACATACATACATACATACACACACACACACATACAAGTTAAATGTGACAAAAATTTAAAACTAATATAAAAAAGAAGAAAAGAGACCCATATAATAAAAATAGTAATATATACTCAGTTTAAGTTTTGAGTTTATCATTAAATCTAGATCTTATAAAAACATATTGCTTCATCTTATTTTGAACACAGAGGTTTCTCAAAAATAGATAATAAACACACATCCTGAATCTGTTCCTAAAAAATCAGGTGAATCAATTTCTTTCCAGTTATGTAAAATTGTCCTTCTTGTCCTGTCCCAGAATTGATAGAGTCCAAGCTCTTCATGAAATAACATAATCTGTGTTTTAGGAATGTAGTTCAACATCAAATTAAGGTCCTTAACTTTATGCAGAAATTGCAACTTTTTTTACTAGAAAGATTATTTGCAATGGAATGCACTGAATTCCATCATTATTTCATTGCATACCGAAATATCCATTTCCATTTTTTTCCTTTGGCAAATGTGTATTTCTGTTAGGTTGCAGTTTCTACGTTAACTTTGTTTTCACATGGACAAACTTTGAGATGGAAAGGTATTATGAAATCAATATGGATTTGAGATTTAATTTTTGAAGACATTGAATAGTCTATATGTAACACCAGTTTTTGTTCAATTATTTTTTTTCTTTAAGAGGAACATTAATTTACTTCTGTCAATAAACAGTTCTTTGAGTCCTTGTAAGCTCAAGCTTGTATCTCAGTGATACTGCCTGGTCACCTTGTATTCTGTCAATCTCTAATGCCTTCAGTATTTATAGGAATCTGGGTCTGTGCTCAAATTGCTCTTGCTTTTCATATTATATGATCCAAATATTAAGCATTAGCCTCATTGCTAGCTTTTTGTGAACAGTCCAGTTTCACTTCATACTTATTTGTTTCCTCATTCAGGCTTTCTGACAATTTTTACACCCGTATAACTTAGAAAATAATAGCCTTGATAATTTATATTTTGCCAAACTTATCATAGAATTTCTCTCAAGTAGAAAATTTAACACCCCTGTGGATTATTGACCCTATAAGCCAATGTCTATTACTCACAATGCTTGAAGTTAGACAATGTCTATTAGACCATGTCATTTATATAATATTTTTTTAAAAACAAAATCATCAAAACTTTTGTACCTTTTTTCATTTTCAATAAGCAATTTCTTAAGTCTCCCTTGTTCCAGCCTTTAAGGCAAAAATGTGTATATATCTAGTGTTCTTTCCAGAAATTATGATTCTAATTTCTAGTTTCTCATTTCCCATGATCTTTCCTATTCCTAACTTAAATAAATATTTTTTTCACATTTTTCTTATTTTTTGATAAAAACTCTGGCCTATCATGTAATGTAGTAAACTTTTGTGGTAGCATGCAAGAATAGGAAGATACTGCCAATAACTGGGTTTTTTTTTCCTTCTTTGGTCTGCTTTTTTCCTCTTTCCTTTTAAGCTCCTTTGTGGTTACATTTTGTAACAGTTAATCATTTTTAATGTATGATTTTGGTTTGTTTGATTTGGGCCAGAGTTCTTCTTCTTTTTTTTGGTCACTTATTTTATGAATTGACACTTTCTCATTTTGCAGATTGTGCAGTATATCCTATTTGAGAAATGAAGTGATGCTTCTATATATTAAGAAATATTGGAATTACTTAGCAATATATATATCCCCATCATTAATTTACCAGATTTCTAATATAATCAAGATTATGAACTTACAAGAAGAATTAAGATATCAAAATGCATTTAATCTGTTCTTTAAAAAGTCTTGGAAACTTTCAATGTCAGAAACGTTCAATGTCACAGGAAAAACATATTGATGTTGATGACTTCCTCTCTCTCAAAATATTGACATTCTCATGGGAAGGTGTGAACTTCATGCACTCATGACCCAAATTAGGCAATTTTCTCTCTTGTAGTCTTCATACCAATGGGACTTTTTCAGATCATACCCTTGGGTAGCTGAGGATGTGCACATTAAAGGATAGAAGCAAAACAGTGACAGTAGCAGGATGCATCATTGTGCAGCAATGTAGTTAGCTCCAGACACCGTAAAAAATAGTTTAAAGCACACAAGAGAATGTGAAAAGAAGAAAGCAGATTCTTTCTTGAGAAAAGAAACCTGTTGGGAAAATCTGAGTATTAATTTTGACATTTTGATCATATCTTGCGGCCTGTTTTGTGTCTCCGTTTGGCCTTGTTTTGAAAGACCTAAGGGGATTAAACATCACCCCCCCCTCTATGCCACGGACTCCCTTGTTCGGACTATGTATACGAAGACGGCCCTGCTGGCCCTGCGCGATTCACCCCTCGTGCAGGCCTGGCCCAGGAACATCTCGGGGGCCTACCTCGAGGATGGGGTGTGGAACCCCGAGAG
>NW_015386186.1:218351-221081 GCF_001527695.2 Protobothrops mucrosquamatus | reverse complement strand
GTCAATAGTTTACCTCAATTACAAACATGATTACTAAATTACTTAACAATTACTGAGACAATTTCATCAGCTAGAACAAACTTTGCAGTAGAAAATTGATGTACTGATTCCAGACACTCTAAGCACCAGAATAAATTAGACTTTCAACATAAAAAGTTAGAAACCTTTATATCCAGAATTAGACTTAGAAATGCAAAGACAGAGGTCATAATCCTTTAAGACAAAATATTGTACAGATATAAATCAAGTTGGAAAATGTACATTATTTAAATTGATGAAAATAATGATTTGTACAGTTTGCTCAGATTTCATAAATGTATAGAAAAATCTAGAACTTGAATATGATAATCGCCTCAGACTAATCAAATCAGATATTACAGAGCTTTCCTTATTTCTATACAATTTTTGATTTATATTATGCTGCAAGATCAAACACTGATTTTTTTTCTTGAAAAATAATTTCAAGTCTAAATTTTGTAAGGATCTCATTTTGTTGTACATAATTTTAATGTTCAGAATCCTACTGAAATAATGTTACAGCTTTTTTTCTTTTAAAGTTGATGGATAACCTCATGACTTTTAACATCATTGCTTATGTTATCTCTTTGATGAAATGCTTATAAATCCATATGATATTTTCAAAATCTCTTATACTGAGCATCATTTAGAAATAAGGATGTTAAAAAGAGAAGTGATTATTTTAATTGCATCTGGTCTTGTAAGAAAAGAAAATCTTGATGTCATAACTCACTGCTTTCTTCACAGACAGATGTTGGAGATGAAATGAAAAAAGCTCTGGATGATGCTACAAAAATAATTAACTTTATTAAAGAAAGACCAGTTCACTCAAGAATAGTTTAAAAAAAACACAACACGGGTGAAAACCTGGACAAAGAGCACATAAGTCTCCAGAAATAAGGTGGCTCGGCAGAGGAAGAGTTCTCAACAGGGTGTTTCAGCTGAAGGCAGAATTGGAAAAGTATTTTCAGAAACTAGTATTCCACATTTTGCCTAGTACTTTGAAGACTGAAAATGGTTGCAGAAACTAGCATACTTAGCAGACATCTTTCATCACACAAATCATCTGAACAAGTCTATATAAGGCACTAGAGAAAATGTTTTGACTTCAAGTAATGAGATTCTTGGATTTAAAAGAAAGGTGAATATTTGGAAAAATGTTGCAAAAGTAAATATTGAAATGTTTCCAATGCTGCTTGGGCTTGAAAAGGAGGAAAGATATCAGAAAATCTAAAATCTAATTGAAAAGTGCCTGGAAATACTGAACAATGAAATGGATCAGTACTTTTTCTTCCTTTCAACACAAATGCATGACTGGGTGAGGGGTCTTTCTCTGCATCTTCTGCTCAGCCTGCAAACTTCACTTTGAAGGAAGAGGAATGACTTTGTGAGCTGCAGTCTGATCATACACTCAAGTTTCACTGATCTAACCGTGGTTAAGTTCTTGATTTATGTGAAAGAAGAGTACCCTGTCATTCATCAGAAGACGTTGAACATTTTGCTATAGTTTTCAACTTCTTCCACATGTGAGCAATCTTCTTATTTAAGAAGCATTGGAAGCAATTTCAGTTGAAGATGAAATCTCTGTGTGCTGATCTGAAGTTCAGCCCAGAATTGACTATTTGTGCAGCAAAAAACAAGCACAGTTTTCATGTTAAAGAGGTACATTTCATTCATTATTAATGCACATATGCACTCCTACTTATGAAACAAATACAATACTTTTATAACTTTTGGCTTATATTTGATCCTGAATGTACAGACATTTTCTGAGGCCAGAAAAATATTTCAAGGATCATCCAAGGTAAAAATGTTGAGGAGGGCTAGTTTACATGGTAGATCATCAGTAATCCTTGAGATCTCATTAAATAGTTCATGATGGTTAAGGATAGTGTGAGCACTAAAATTAAAATAAACTGTTTTTTTTAAATGTAGCTTTACCAAATATCATTAGTTTTATCCAGTCTTACCCTAAACCCGCAATATTTTCCATGAGAACATTGAAATTTGGCAGGGTTCCAGATTTTTCTAAAATACTTAAATCCTCATAGAGCAGTGTATAATTTTATATCAGCAGTATAGAGCAGGTAATAGCATAGTAAAATGAAACAATCCTTGTGAGATGAAATAACCTAGGCTTTTTCTTTAATTTTACACTCTATGCTTGCTGCAATTTATCTGCTTTCAATTATGAGATAAAAGCTAGTTCTAATTATCTAGAATAGTAGCAAATGATAGCAAGTGCCAGCATTTAAGGACTTGAAATGGTCCACAATCTTAAAAAGGTGCTAAAATCAAACCCTTTTAAAATAATAATAATAATCAATTCTTAGGAAAGATGGTAGTGGTGTCTACTGTCTCAAAAAGCCCAGAGTTTATGGCCTTCCAGTTAATGTTGAACTCTACTGCATCACACTTGTGTGCTTGTCAAAGATTGCAAATGAATGTTCTAATCAGTGAGTTGTAGCTGCCAAATATTCAAAACAGCCCTAATTTTAGCAAAATTTAATGCTCTCCCAACCTTGAGGAGAAAATACAAGGCTTCCATGTGAACAAAGACTTTGTGGTGAAGGAATTCCTAAAACAATAACCCACCTCTTTTTACTGTCAATTTACTATTTGTTATTTATCAACCACTTGAAGTTATGATGGAACTTCTGAACTTCCAACAGCTGCTTCCCCCGCATTTCAGGTACTCAACAACCAGCTTGC
>NW_015386186.1:176683-217573 GCF_001527695.2 Protobothrops mucrosquamatus | reverse complement strand
AACAACCAGCTTGCATTTACACTTAACACTTAAGGCTGTCATAACAAAAGCAGATAAAATTGGGTCAGTCACATGATAACCCACTTCATAACCATCACAAGTACAACCCTAATGGTATGCTCCATTACAGTCAGCTGCCTGAACATTGCTGTCATCACAAAGATACCAAATTGCAATTAAAACACTCCATCTAATCAGATTTGCAAGCCACTTAGATTTATTTTATTTCCATTTGCTTCGATCCAAACAATGTGATTGATTTTTCTTTTACCATGGGTAATTTACCATTTGTGAATTAGGTCACACCTTGACCACACAATTCTATAATTATTGAGCTTTATTCTGGTTTTTACTAACTATCTTTTACTTTATTCTGCCTTATTTTCAATCGTCTCGCTTAGATTGTGGCTATCCAGGATATATACTGGTCATTAGTCTTAACAACAATTCCTAGTACTTCAGATACTAATTTATATCTCAAAGTAATTTGGTATATTAAAATATTTATTATTTTGTTTACCAGCCATAGTGTCCTTCAATAATCTTTTGTCTTTTTCCAAAAACCATTGTGGTGCGGATATGCTTTAAACTTCATTTCTAATTCAGATGAAATTACTTTGTTATTTGCCATAATTTGAATAAAACATTCTATTATCTAAAGAGACTAAAGTTATAAAGAAGCTCAGTCGGCACCTGTGCTTCATTTAAATTGGTAGAATATCTTGCAGGCAAGAACAATGCCATCATAACAGATGGTTATAATGTGTATTCACAGCCAAATGACCATGTATGTACATCACTTGTATGTGTTAAAGACAGCAGCTACTCAGTAAGGTTAACTGACAGTCTATCAAGTACTTTAATCATGCAGGCAATTATAAGATATGGTTTATGTTTCAGTATGCTTGGTATTACATTCCTTTAATGTAATGTCACGAAGCATTATTTTGAATATACTGTTGCATTGTAGCATCAAACAAACAAATACACATCGAAAAATTATCTTTAAAATACTAAAAGGATTATTCACAATTCAGATGACAAAGGGTTCAATATTAATTTTTAAAATCTGTTGTAGCTTCTACTTTTAAAGCACATGCAGTGCTTTAAAATATAATTTTAAAAAATACCTCAAACATTGGGATCTTTACATTTTTCTTTAATACTTTCCTCCTGGGGTGTATATTACAGTGAAAAGACCCGAATCACTTATTTAATTTCCTTGATCAATAAGTAGAGACAATAAGGGAATGTGTAATACTCACTCTTTGGGAAGCGGAATGATTTTATCCAGAGATAGGATTCAAATATGTGAACAACCGGTTCTCTGTGTGGATGCCACTTCCAGAAGTCTGTTCTGGGCCTGGGCAACAAAAAATTAGCTACCAGTTCTGCTGAACTGGCGCAAACCAGCTGAATCCAACCACTGATTTTATCCAAACGATTGTATCTGGCACAATTAGACCTGTTTAAGTTTTTTGGGAGGAATTATTTTAGGAAGCTTCTGCCTCCAGAATAGCATGGATCTGAAAGAGGACCAAGGAAGGATTACAAAGTTCTGTAAAATGTTCCTTTCCTCAGTTTGATTATTATTAATTTTTTACATCCCTGGAAGGTAACAAAAACCAGGGCTTTTTTTCTCATAGAATGCCCAGAACGGAGTTCTGGCACCTTTTTTGGATGGAACCTTGTAGGGTAGGCAAGACGGGTTGTATGACATGTGTGAGTTCCAGCACCTTTTTTTTTTTTTTTAGAAAAAAAGCACTGACTAAAACAGTGCATGCTACTGAGTTATGTGGCAAAGCTGCACACATATTTGATTTTCAAGGCAGCTTTGCTCTAAAATATGCAATTGAGAAAAAAATCGTGCATTTTCACAATGCTTGTTCAGATAATTCCGATTTACAACCTCTGCTTCAGTGCATTTTTTTTTGAAATTTCAAATAACTTGTTTTTCTCTTTCACCTGATCCACTCAAGATCATGGAATAACTATAACAATGTCTTCATTAATTGGTTATGGCCAGTGAATTATCTATGTTATTTTCATCTTGAATAATGTAAACACATTGTTAACTGAGCAGTTATAAACAATGTCACATTTTATCTTAAAGTAGATCTAGTAATGCTTTTCTTTTTGTGACTATTTCATGTGCATTGGGAAAAAATCAGACACTTCCAAATAGTTTCAAACTTTTTAATGAAGCTTTGGGCTTTGTGCTGTACCTTGTGTAGAAACAGAACATTTTCCTCAAACTTCTTTTGAAAGTCAGTCTATTGTGGACATTTGATTTGTGTTCATTCACAGACCACATGAGTAGTATTATAAGTCAATATTGCTGGATTTTGTTTTTGTTGAAAAGCAGCTAGGTGACTTTGAGCCAATCACTCACTTTCTTAATCTAATCCACCTCACAGAGTTGTTATTGTAGGGAAAATAGGAGGAGGAAGGGATATTATGGATATTCATCACCTTGAATTACTTATAAAATAATAAAGGGATAATAACAAATCTAAAAAACTTTATAATCACTACCATTCTTATATTTTCTTAATGTACCTTCTACACACGCACATTCACTTTAAATAAAATAGCACATAAACTTAAAATCGAATAGCTTATTTCTGCTTCTTGGAGAACTGATCAAAATCAGATGTGATTTAAAACAAATAGAAGAATGTCCCATTTCAGTTCAGTGGAATTTTTTCCCATGTGGACTGTAATCTTCATTTAGCCAATTCATTCAGAAACAGATGAATGATTCCACTAGTTTTACATTTAAGACTTTTAATTACTGGGTTTTTTGTAATTTATTGGTTTTTCTCTTTCTTGCAGATATATTTAATTACTTTAGTTGTATTTTAATTATTTTATATTTTATTCTTATAAATGCTAGCCAAATTATGTATGGAAAAGCAGAGATAAAGGGAATAATTTGAAATTAATCAAAAATAAATCTGTTTGCATCCCATGAGATTCATGTGCTAAGATGTTGTCTTTTGTTCCATTTCTTTTTTTCAACAGTATATGTTTCAGAAAGTAAAATGAAGAGCGGGAAAAACCTAAATGTATTGCCAAGTGTGGTGGAAAAGTTGTGGTGGTGTTTGTGTGTGTAGTCTTATAAATGTGTGCATACTCATATTTATGCACCAAGCAAACTTACACTATATAGAGTTATCTTTAATTTAAAAAAGGGTTTTAAAATAAATGGGAAAGGTAGTATCTTGATAGTTATGCTGCCTCTTGTATCTTTTGAGTATGATCATTGGAAGAGTAATATTTGACTCCATTGTGGCCTCCCATCCCACAAAGTAAAGTTCAGAGGAATACAAATTGGATTATATTTTGGTTTATCTATATGTCTTTATTGCTTCTCACATCTTATTTTTTTTTTACCTGTTAAAAACTGAATCAATAACAACCCACTAGAATAACCTCACCAAAACAGCAGCATAATGGGTTAATCACTCAGGCAATAAGAAATGTGTACTTTAAAAAGAAATGCTCCAAAGAAAAATACAGAGGTTATGTGACTCATTAAAGCTAATTCAGGTGCGTCAATGAAAAGTACAAGACAAAGGTGTAACAGTTCATTAAATGCTGTGTGAAATTAATTTTTGTGACTTTTAAAAACTCTACTAAAACACATTATAGAATTCCTGAAAATGAGGAAGGCATATATATACACATTTAATCAAGGTTATATCTCTTGGCCCAATTCAAATTAACAACATTATGTGATCACAAAACTTGAAATGAACTTGGAATATATTTTAGTCCTAGTTGAGGTGTATCTATTCTGTTTCTAGTCCCATGGTTATTGTTTCTGTTCAAACGTACCCCAGGCAATAGCTATAATACTATTATAGCTATTAAAGCATATAGATAAATCTAGAAGACATTAGACCTAGTTAGTATTCATTTCAACTTATCTCAACACCAGGATCTCTGCAAAATGAAATTCCCCAGTGTACCTCATATAGTTTAAAGTGGTATTATTAAGCATTGTTAAGTGGGAGGACAACTTCCTAAAAAACTAGACATTTTAAGCACATGAGCCTTAGGAAATATAGTTCTCAAGGCTCATGTAAGGATATCAGGTGGATATATTCTTCTCTCGGAGATGCTGGTCTCTGGTCTTGTTGCGAGAGATTTGTTTTGGCCCACCCCGAGAACTCTCCATTTCAAGACTTACCATAACGACACTGCTTCAGACAGTGTTTGCCTCCAGATTTCTATTTATTTCTCTTGTTTCTTTCCTGAGGTATTCATATTATGAAGACATATACCATGATACTTATGAAAACTATTGCTGAAATGCACAAATTTCTTGTATTTCTTCAATGGCTTGTTATATCTTTTTTCTCTAGAGCAGGTGCCCTATCACAGGGGTCCCCAACCCCTGGTCTATGGACCAGTACCTGGCCGCAGCATGCCAGCAATCATTCTGCACAAACAAGCAAAGCCCCATCCATGGGATGCAGGCAGCACACAAAACTATGCACTCTCCGGTCTATGGAAAAACCTTTCTCCACGGAACCAGTCCCTGGTGCCCAAAAGGATGGGGACCTCTTCCCTATCAGACCGAGGGAAAAGAACTTTCATTCTTTTACTTTAGAATTTTCTTTAAATAATTATCTTGGCTGACAGCCAAGAAATAGTATTTCAGCTGCACACAGAGAAAAATATACCATTTGTTTGATTTCAGTTAGTTTTAAATTTTCTACTGCAAAATTCTCAATTAGCAATAAACCAAAGTTTACATAGATGTTTGAGGAAAGCATAGACTTTCTATCAGTCTACTCCATTGCTTCTTTATCTATAAGGGGACCTGCTTCAAGTACCTTTGGGTAGGTTTTTTAAGCTTCTAAACATTAATAGTAAACATCAAATGTGCAACTATTGTGGCCCAAAGAAGTATAGTAGCTATTTTAAGGAGTAATAGTGGGTATTTTATACCTACACAGTGGTGTGCAATTGCAGCCCTGTATACTTTCATTATATGAAAGAATTCAGTCATGTTTTCAGAATTTAGCCATCTTTTGTATGCCAAGTTGTGTCCCTAATGCTTTATTTAGATTGGAAATCGAACTACTTAGCATAGGAAATGAAGTCTGGCAATTAATAACATCTCAGTGGCTCTATCTTGATTAGGGTTCCTGTTCTTTTTAGTGTGAGACTTTTTCCAATCCAAATGCTATAGAGCTGTAGCCAACAAGTTGCTCCATTTGGGTCCTGATGTTTAACCATGAGATTAGATAAAGCAAAGAAGACTATTAAACAAAAAAAAAATGGAGATAATGAATTCAAGAATAAAATTATAGCAGTCTCAAGGTTATATCAACTCTGAAACTAAACAATGAATCTTGCCTATTGTTATATAATTTATCCTATTCCAAATATCACTGAGTTATTTCTGGAATATGCTTCAATGCCTCTCCTATGAAATCATGCATAGTAGATAAAATCAGATACAATTTTCACACAAAATATGCGCCTATGTCTCTGATAAAACTGAAATCTTAAAATATGTTTTAGTTCATATTGAAAAATTGTTGTTTATTCCCAACTAATTCAAATCTTCATAGAGAAACTGCCTGGCTATTCAGACCAATGACTTTTGAAATGTTTCCTAAAAGATAAGCACCTGAAATTATCTAAGGAATAGTTAAATTCTGTAATGAATACCATAAGGCTTTGTTATGTTCATGCAGAACAAGAGAAATAGGTGTTTTAATTAATTAAATTTGATTATATTTTCAAGATGCATTTGATCAATTTAATTTTTATGATCTTGTCTTGGATTTTGTAATAATGCAGTTGGCAAGTTGCAAAAATGCCATCCCAGTCCAGTGATGTGACTGAATTCATAGATTTAAAAATTATTGTTAACTGCCTTTAGCCACTTGAGAAGAAAAATAGAATATATATCAGTTAAATAAATAAAAATGCTTTCCTTTGCAAAGGTTTTTTTTAACTTTGATACAGAGATTTATGACATGTTCTAACATATTTTTTAAAAAGCAATAGAAAGGGAAGCAAAAAGAAACCAGGTCACTAAAAACAAGGAAATCTTCTTCCATGGGTATAGAGGCTCATGAAAAAATAATCCAGAATACAAGTAGGAGAAGATATGGAGATGGAGAAGATCCAGGATTGTTTGTTTAGAATGACTCTCATTTAATGTAATTTTGTTTCTACAGACAGTTCCGTCTGAGTCATAACCCTCGGTCTGAAGCTTAACAGTTTAAAATGTGAATGGGCCAGAATACAAGAATTTAATACATACGCAGAAGTTTATGTGGGTTTCAGATGATAATTCCACATTTATAACCTTCCTATCTTTTTCCAAATGTATTCCATTGGTTCTTTAAAATATTATACTCTTGTATTATTATACAATAATGTATTAAAGAAGAGAAGACAGAATAAACATAATTAATTTATTATCATAGCCATATTTCATATAAACATATAATCTGTAATACAGTGTAACAAAAAATAATAATTCTATGGACTTCCTGGAAGCGTGGCATTCAGATAAGCCACCCACCAATAGACACAAAATAACCCAAGCCATATTATATACCATTCCAAAGAGACAACAAAAAGCTAAAAAGGAAACAAAAAGACCAGAACATATCCTCTCCAGCAGCCAACTCAAGAGCTAAATAGAGGTTATATACTTACACACACACACACACACATACACACACACACACACACACACACACAAACATACTGAATGTCAAAACTGCAGCCCTGGCAAAAATGGGTTGGAGATAATTCTTTTTTCCAATAACTAACATTCAATAATTCTTTTTTCCATGTAAACTAGGAGCAAACCTTACACACACTAGCACTGATCCTCAAATAACATATATAGATCCATCCTCACATCACTTCTATACATAGAAGCCTCTATGAAATCTGAAATCATAGTTCTATCATTACGGTTTTTGCAGAGACCTCCAAATGTACAGCAAAAATCTGAGAGAGTGCCTATGACATGGAATGCTATTAATAATGCAACACTTGGTCCACATATTTATTTTACCTATTCTATGCACATCTGAAAAACAAACATACTTACTGTATCATACTGTGCATGTGAGAAGTGATCAATAATCAAAAATTCTAAATTCATTTAAGTAAGAATCATTATTAACTCTGTTTTTAAATAGGCATGTGCGAGATTGCTAAGGAATTATGTTTGTATATTAAAGAAATCCACAGGATCTGATGGTTTCAACAAAATGGTAAAAACAACATTACACAACCACAAGGTATATCCTGTGTGTAATGTCACAACACACAAAGATGATGTTGATATCATGATTTGCTTTTTCACAATCCAGATTTAATTCCACTAGTCACCCATAATACCATGTCTTTTCATAAATGCAAGTTAAGCTTTTAGAAAATAATTTCTTTTTCTTTCCCTCTGTAAGGTTCAGTTTGGAGAGATTTAAGTGGATTGAAATAGAGTAAAAGGGACAGAATTAAGATTTATGCATCTTTCCCCTAAATAGTTCCAAAAACAACACCTTGCTTCTGCAAATTTCCCAATATAACATGCTATTTTTCACTGTAATTTAAGGAAACATGTACACCAATAATGTTTATACCATTTTTGTCAATTTGAAATTAATTTTCTTTTATTTATTTAGTTATAATGCACTTAAAAGATACAGACTGATTACATCTAAGACCATGTTTGTTGCAGTGGTCTGGAAATTTATTCAATTCCTATTTGTGCTTATAGTAAATATTTGAGCTTTATTTGCCTAGGAAATAATCACAGTTAATATTCATGTTGAAAAACTGGTAATCTCATTGGCGAGCTTCACTTTCATTAAGTATAACTGTCTAGAAAGTCACTTTGCCTGTCTCCCGAGAAAACAGTGTCCCCGTATTGTTTATTCAACACTTTACAAACTTATCTGAAAATAAAATTAAACAGATAAATGTAGCCTCCATTAATATGGTAAACAACTCCCTCCTAAGTATTTATAGGCAAATGACAATAGAATATTTATTTGTTGTTCATAAACTATCAAAATCATACATTGCAGAAATGCCATGTCTTAAGTAAGGCCTCTATTCAATGTCCCATAGTTTGAAGAATTTGAAGAATGCCAACAAATGAGCCAGAATTAGAGACATTAGAACCTTCTCATTTAAGTGTTGTTAAAGTATGAACTTGACAACAACATGCCCTGTTGTTGCCACGCAATGCTTATTTCCTTCAACTGTAGAGTACACCAAACTGTCCATTTCTTTCCTGAAAAGCTTAACCTTCTTCATTATTCCCTGGAGTCTTTTATGTGGACATTTCACCATGCTTAACATGTGTCCCATAAGGAGCTCCTGTTGCTTTGATTAAAGTAGGATTTCTAAGCAAGCTCAAATGAAAAACAAAACAACAGCAGGGACCATAGTGGAAATACTTCTGTTTTAATTATTATTTTATTTTAATACAGTTGATTTCCCTTATTTATGATCTAAAAAGTTTTATTCACTAAATAGAGAATAGCAATCTACAGACACATTCCCTTTCTTTATACCAGTAGTTTATTTTCCCCAACATTATTCTGTTTCACTCTCCCCTGCCTACCCCTCCCATACAGTGTTGACTTTCTGTCACATCAAACCTGTCTTAACCCATTTTTCATTATGCTTTTTGAGACAAGCCTTCAATACTTGCAATTGCATACATTCTGTGCACACACATATTGTCAATAAAGCCATCTTTATGGGTTTGTGTCTATTATTCCCTTTCCAGTATCTACAAGGGAAACTAGATTATTCTCTTGTGTATTTCAATGATTGAAAATGTATGTATATTTACCAGAAAGTAAGCTTCACTTATCCCACTGTGATGTACATTTGACTGGACATATATGCAGTTGCACTTAACACTACAGTTAACATATTACTTTCTGATCCAGTACAGCATGCTGTCCTCTGGCAGGCCAGAACTGGGGCTGTAATGCAACTACATACATGAGTTATTTCTGTTTTATGAGAACATAGTCTTTCAGCACTGAACAATAATATATTTTAGGTATCACTAGCAAGCCATTTTGATGTTACATTATTTAGAAGTGTTTTGAAAACACACCTCTCTTTGTCTTTGTCATTAGGTATTGCCATGGCAGTTGTCCATGGAGATATGGGGGAAGTACAAATAACAGTGGAATAAATAAATCTTCATTCTCCATTATGATATATTGTTAGCATGGTAATTCATCTTTAGGAATGCTCCTTTTGCCTTGAAATGCAAATTATAACTTTACATAGTTCTAATAAGATTTAAAGTAACTTGTCTTTCTTTCTACCAGATTGTTCAGAAATGAAATTATCAGTTGTTGACCATGGCATTTTGGAGCACATTGCTTTGGTTTTCTTTTTTTATTTGTATGGGAACAAAGCATTACAATACACATTCATAACTAGAAGCTTTCTAGAGTTTGGGTTTTCTTTATTTTGAGATTTTCCTATATTTCACTTGTAGATATTTATTCATGTAAATCACTTACAAGACCCACTGATCCTCATTTCCTACTGCAGTCTCTGAAATTTCATCTCAGTAGTAGATATTTGGAGTGAGAAGAGCAGTTCCAGAATTGAGAAGAGTGGATAGTTTTATTATGAAAGTGCAGTGATGTTCAGAGATCTCTGGCTGAAGCTTTTGATGCATTACTGCAGGTGAAAATCTGCTGGTGTCAGTATAAAGTGAAGTACAATGAAAAGAGATGGAAACTGATCAAAGAGAAAAGCAATCTAGAACTAAGGAGAAATTTCCTGACAGAACAATTAATCAGTGGAACGAGTTGCTTCCAAAAATTGTGGGTGCTCCGACACTGGGAGTTTTAAAGAAGAGATTTGTCTGAAATGGTAGAGGGCTTTCTGCCTTAGCAGAGGGTTTGGATTAGAAAATCTCCAAGGTTCCTTCCAGCTCAATTATTCTGTTATTCAGTTATTTGCACATGGCCAGCATCAAACAATGTGTATCTATTATTTTGGGAACCTATAGTTCATAGAGATCTGAAGACACAAGGTTCCGTCTGTCACTCACCTGAACAAGAGCCCTTCCAGGAGAGATTTGTGCAGGCAATGCAGCTGAAAGGAACAGAGAGAGAGAAGTAAATACTGGTATTGCAGCTGCAAACTGGCATGCTTTCATAGGCTTTGTTGCTCTTTTATGAAGAACATTATTCACTTACGATTTGCTTCCACAGGCATCTATAGTATGTCCATAGGTGTGTCTTGTTGTGCAATAAAAACATGGGTGCAACATTATTATACATACATCATGACTTATATTCCTATGCTTGATGTCAATATGTAAGGGCAGCATTTGCATAATGATCCCACAGTGCAAATATTACTGGTTTTGTGTCCTTATTGAACTTATTTACAAGGTGTGGCTAAGCTCTAGGCACATTAAGTTTAAGATGCATTTATCTGGTTTTCAGCCAGAACAGAAAATAATCTGATAGGCTCTTTACTTTTTCCATCTGCATTTACAACTTGCAGGAATATTTCAGTGTTTCCACAACTCAGCTGAGTATTATGTCACATTACCCAAATTCTCCTACCTTAACAGACATTTAGTGTCATCATTCTTTTTCCAAATTGTCACATTATGCCACATTTGCTGCATTCTGATTAAATTTAGATTGAGATAACTAAACTCAAATATCTGTCATCTAATTTTTCAATGAAACTCATTTAATAACACTGTTTCAGAACTATTTTATGAAAGTTAACATAGCTCACTGGGTTCTAATTAAGTTATCTGCATGTCTTTTCTAAATCAAATGATTATCTATATTTCATTTTACTTTTAATTAAAGTGTAACCCTTATTTCAATAAGTTGCTCACTTTTACAAGATAATAAAAGGCAGACACTTTGTAACACATGTTCTAATTTATTTGGGTTGAAAACATTACTGTGACCAAATCACCTTGATACTCTTCATGCTTTTTTTGTGGGAGAAGAAATTGGGAAAATAATTTCAGCAAATAGCTCAGCAATTATTAAGAAATGCAAAGGCATCCCTAAGGGAGAGGGAGTCAAAAAATATGGCAGTTGTAACCATGGGATTAAAACCCTGCTTATTTTTTCAATGCATGTAAAAAAAACGGGGGATGGACTTAAGATTGTATGCTTAAGGTCATCTTGGCACCATAAGGAAGGAATCTGTATAAATACTGCGTACGAAAAGCAAATGCACATTAAATATATAAGGGCATAAGAGGATATTAAATGTTATAAATTATCTGATCTATTTATATTATTATTTGATATTATTTGGACTCAACATCATATAAGTTATAACATTTAATATTCTGCTAGACTATAAAATATTCTGTGGTGACAGATTATGGGTACTCTGACACCAGTGCTTTTTTTGTAAAAAAAAAAAAAAAAAAAAAGGTGCCAGAACTCACACACTTCATACAACCTGCCTTGCCTACCCTACAAGGTTCCATCCAAAAAAGGTGCTGGAACTCTGTTCTGGGCATTCTATGACAAAAAAAAAGTCCTGTCTGACATTAAGATATAAAGTTGGGGATCTAGAGTGTTCTTGCACAGAACTGGCAAATGCTCCATATTGTGGCAGGATTGATGTCTGAAGGCTGCAGGATAGGTAAAATTGTTCCATGTACCCTAGACTGTGGTGGGATTCAGCTGATTCGCACCACTTTGGCAGAACCAGGAGCTAATTTTTTGTTGCCCAGGCCTAGAATGGACTTCCAGAAGCAGCATCCACACAGAGAACTGGTTGTTCACATATTTGAATCCCATCACTGACCCTAGATAATGTGCTTAATAAGTGTGCAATGTGGATGATACAAATATCTCTAGTACAAGCAATTGAAAAACATGTCTATTCTATATGCCCAGAGTTGTAAGAGCAATACCATTTTGACATGGGGATCTTCATGTATCGTTCATAAAATCCTTGTGATAAAAATCCCTGTTGTGTTAGGCACACTATGGGAGAAACAGAACACCTGTGACCTGTGACCTTCATTGATGAGAGTGCTCAGACTGTTGTTCAATATTTTTTATGTGCTGTTTGATGAGAACCTTAACCTTATCATAAACTACATCAGGTAGGAAAGGTGGAGAAAAGTAACAGATGGATTTTTTAGTCAAAACTGCCAATTTCTAATCAGATTAGAAATAATAACTCATGGTTAGGAAGACAAGACTGATAACATAAGCCAATGATTTAATATAGCCAACTTTACTCTAGCTTCCACTTTCAGGACATCTGTCTTTAGTTGCAGGTTGGCACATTCAATGATTCACTCATTCGTTCATTTCTACAGAGCTAGGATTTGAAGGCCGCTCTTGAGAATGTTGATTATACAAGTTCTAATGGGGCAAAATTGGAAAAGGGAATCAACTCAGCATTATAAAAAAGCTGTCCAAGTGGCTTGCCTTCAAACAGTATAAGAGCTGTAGGTATGTAATAGTCAGTTCTTGTTCTATAGTATTTAAAGATTTAGATGAGTATCTGTGCACTTTGCATAATGCAGTGTCCATGTGTGTTTTTATTGTCAATGGAATGAGAAAAAACCTGGTAAATTTTTGTGGCCATTAATAATGCACTTGAAAAAGTGGCAGGTTTTTGATCCAGAGCGAATAATACATCAATTCTCATGAGGCAGAATAGGTTCAAGCTCAAGTGTAGCAATACTTTTTGTCCAATGTCCCAGAATTAACTAAAGGAACCAAGAGATTTAATTAAAACAAAACAGTAAACCACTGACAGCCAAATTTCATCTCAGCTGTGGAATCATGAATTACTGTACTATTAATCCCTTTATCTCAACATTGTTTTGAACTATATTCCCAACACAGTATAGAATGCTGAAAATATTTCTGCCTACACTCTTCCTATAATATATCTTTATCATTCTGACCCATATATTTCATTATGGAAGGTCAGAAAGCAAGAGATTCTTTACTTTTTTTCACTATTAACGAGCCACCTTATCTCAATGCAATAATATATATTTTATTCATATATCAAGCATCCTCTTCAAAATTACCTGGTAACAAGAATAGTTAATCTGCTTTTGATAATATTTTCAAACAGCATGAATTTAAAAATTCAAATTCTTACAACATTTCACTGCTCTTTCTTTCATAGAAGAATAAATTAGATTTCCTTTCCTTTAAGAGGTTAAAAAAATCAGAAACTACCATTTAGTTTGTTAAAAGAACAACTTAAATTTTCCCCTGCAATTTGTCTTGAGTATTAAATGCATTATAATTTTATGAAAATGAAGTTCATTGAGATTTTAGAGGCAAGACGAGATAAATGACAAGATTCTAAAGTAATGTAATCAACTAGGCAAACCCCTCCATAATGCCATTACAGGTGCTACAGTTATGTAACTAATAAATAAAACACTCAGTAAGTGCCTATAAAATGCTCTAATTTTGCTCCTTTTCTGAGTTTTCCTTTTTCTGATTCTTACTTTTCTGTTTCTTTATATATTATCTATTGTGGAGATTTAATAATGTTTATAAAAAATAAGAGTTCTATTATCTTTAGTCCTTAGCTACAAAAGGCAATTTGTTTGTTCCAATCAGTAAATTTGAACTCCACACAAATTTTAGATGTAGAATTACCTATATACATTATGTTTTTTGTTTGATCCCTTACCAACAAGTGTATTTTTGATAATACATTCCTAATAGAATTCTCTAATTTCTGGACAATTATCTTCTCTTATAAAAGAGAATCCTATTTTTGATTACTACCATAAATCTATTTCAATCTTATTTAGGGACAGCTTGAATGAAAGGGCAGGTTCTTTTTTATTATGTATTAAGAGCATTTATATATTCTCCCAATTGGCAGACTCTGGAAGGTGTAAATTATAAATATAACCCCATCCACCCACATTAAAGTCATAAACTGAACTGTTGACTAGAAGACTTTATTTTGGGCCAAAGAACTTTTGAAAAAAAGTGTTCAAAGAGTCAGAACAGAGCCAAGTGTATCTGTAAGGGCAGTGTCTTCTATAATGCAGAGCTTACATTTATGTTTCTTGTGACATACCTTAAGATTTTTCAGGAGGCAAATAGGAGGCAAACCCCTCCAAATATTCTGAACTGTAGCGGTACAACTGGTCTAGCTACATAATTTAGACCATTTAGTTCTTGGTAAAGTTGCCTAACTCAGGATATCAAGGACTACTTAGCAGACAAATATCTAATTAACTTAGGGGGCTATAAGTTATGGGAGAAGAACAGATGAGCTATTTAAGAAGGTTTGTTGACTTTTAATTGTATAATAGGAGAAAAGTTGTATATGCATGTGGAAGGAATAGACCATAATCTGCCACACTGGTCCAATGAGGGTTGGCAGATGTGATTGGTGTTAGTCAGGGATATCCTTCATGGCCTTTTCACCTTGGGAGACCCTTCTGGACATATACATGTCCGATGACTTAGCCCACAATTTCATTTACCCACACAAACCCCTTCATCTAGTTAAGGCCCTGATCATAGAAGGTAAAGTGAAAATCAACATAGAACGAGGTGTGCAACAAGGTGATACAATATCACCTATCCTTTTCTCAGCCTGCCTTGAAGAAATATTTCTCAAACTAGACTAGGCAAAAGATAGAATAAAAATCAATGGCGCCTATTGAAATCACTTAAGATTTGCAGATGATGTTGTTCTCTTCTCACAAGACCCATAAAAGCTACAAAGACACATACAAGAGCTGCACACAGCAGGAGAACCATTTGGCTTAAAAATAAAAAGAGCCAGTTTATGTTTAATAAATTCACTAAATAAAGAAAACAATTTGTATCTGGAGAAGAATTAGACCATTACATATACCTTGGCCAATGGATCTCAATGGAAGGCGATACAATAAAGGAAATTGAATGGCATGTTAAATGTGGTTGGCAGGCATTCAGCAAGCTAAGCATAATTTTCAAGAACAACCTCCCCCTACGCTTGAAGAGAAAAGTTTTTGATCTGTTAGCTGCTCTAACATATGCCGGTGAAACATGGACTCTAACCTCACAATCGATACAAAAGCTACGCGTGGCACAAAGAGCCATGGGAAGATACATGTTCAATATTACAAGACAAGATAGAAAGACTTGCACATGGATTAGAGAACAAACGAAAGAATACAATATCATCAAAAGATTAAAAAAAATTAAATGGAAATGGGCTGGTCACATAGCAAGAAGAACTGATGACAGGTGGACCAAGGCAGTCATAGAATGGATCCACCTTGATAAAAAGTCTCCATGAAAGAAACTTAAAACAAGATGGATTGATGACATCACAAGTATTGTAGGCCCAATTGGCAAAAGAACATTCAGGAACGTATTGGTTGGAAACATGGGGAAGAGGCCTTCATCATAAAAAAAATGATGATGGTGAATAGGAGAAAGTCAGGGTAGAATATTTAAGTCATCCTTATATTTGGTAGAAATAATTTTCTAGTTTAATTGTTGGTTGTTGCTCTATTTTTCTATTAAATCCTTCACCTGTTTGACCATGCTTCTGGAATTTCCTTTCAGTCTGATATTTCGGCTTGTTTTTGAGGCAGTCCTGACTTGCTGTTGTACATATTTGCCTGACTAACTGAAAGCAAACCTGTTTTTTCCCCCTTCTCTTTTATGTTCAGACCCTTGTTGGTTTCTGGGGAGTTTTATAGCTTGTCTTATCTGGAAATTTATGGCTATGTAATTAATCTCATCAGCCAAGCTATAGCAAGAGCACAAAATTATTGTGAGAAAGGACTGCCTTCTGCCTTACTGCTCTGTTACTTCTAATGGGTATAGGATCCTCAGCAGACTCTTTAGATTCATGGACTGAATAGGGAGAATCATATTTAATAACGCTTTGTCCCCTAATGTATGTATTGGGGAATGCCACTCCACATAAGGCTTTATAGGTACTAATTAGCAGTTAAAAATGGGCCAACAACTGGCCCAGCTGAATGACGCCAAAATTTACATTATTCTTCTTTATCAGTCTTCTCTGGTCTGGCTGTTACTGTCTTTTGCAATTTCCAAGTCATCTTCATGCCAGTCATGAGTTGGTCAGGTTATCAGTAAAGTTGAAAGGTAAAATATCATTAAAAATATATTGATATGCCCTGGCAGGATACAATATAAAATTAGAAACATAAAGCATGTAACAAAATTCTAAAAGGAATTTTAAAAACCGAGTAATAATTATTGGCACTGAACCCATGCCTAGTAAGAGGTACAGATCACCATTAAAAGCCTTGCAAAAAATAATAACTACATTTTAGAGCTTTTTAAAAGGACTTCAAAATAGCTATTGCCAAATCTTCAGAAAAGAGAGGGAGCATCATAGAAAAACATAGTCTATGCTCCCACAATTATCACAGAATATACGAGGGCAATTCGGAAATAAACCGCCATTTCAGCATGTGCGAGAAATAGATGGGGACAGCAATGCCTGTCCAATGACACCGTGCTCAGTAGGTAGTGAGGAGTGGAAAGAGAAGGTTGTGTTGCAATTGACTCATCCGCTAGATCAATTGAAAATTAACCCTGCCATAGAAAATTCCACCAAATGGGAAGTGCATGCAGTAATACAATTCCTGTGTGTGGAAAAACCTTCAGCAGCTGTGATTCATCACAAACTGTGTAAGGTTTATGGACTAAATGTGATGAGTGAAGGTGCAGTATGTCAATGGTGTCGCATGTTTAAAGATGGATGAACTGATGTGCAGGAAGAGGCAAGAAGTGGGTGCCCATTTGTAGTCAGCAATGAATTCGTGCAGGAAATTGACAAAAAGGTCCATGAAGTCCATCAGTTCACAATATCTGCACTTTTTTTACACTTTCACAAATTTCTCAGACTGTTTTGTACGAGGTAGTGACAGAAAATTTGGGATACCGCAAGTTCTGTGCTTGTGGGATACCAAAAATCCTTTCTGAGGAGCACAAAACACACCGAATGGGTTCACAATGCTGTTACAGAGTGGTTTCATTCCCAGGCATGAGATTTTTTTTGCAGAAGGCATTTCAAACCTTGTAAAACGTTATGACAAGTGCCTCAATTTGAATGGTGATTATGTTGAAAAGTAATGTAATTTGTAGTTTTCTAATGTGTATAATAAAAGTTCTGTATCTGTGAGTGTCTGTCATTGGTAATCAAATGGAGTTTTATTTCTGAATTGCCCTCGTATAGGAAAATTTAATCATTCCCAACAAGGACAAGCACATAAAATAGGCAGATTCCACATGGAAGAAGCACTCCAAACATTACCTGCGGGACAAGTAATAGTATTCGTAATTGGATGAATTCAGCACATTATATACACTGGTAACCAATTCAGCATCTATAGTACAAGCATTTATGTGGTTCTAATATTTCACCAACCAACACATAGGCTGAAACTTTTTGCATGAATTACAGTTTTTGAATGTATTTTAAATAAAATCCATGTAAAGTACATTAAAGAAATCTTGACTTGTGATGATGATGATGATGATGATGATGATGATGATGATGATGATGATGATGATGATGATGATGGTGGCGGCATGCATTCTTGCCACCAGGGCCTCTATTGTAAGTAGGGATACCATCTGACTTGCAAAACAAGCAACCACCATGAGTACACCAACACTATATGGGTTCTGAGTAACTTGCAACTGTTTCACAAGGGTTGAATTTCAGCCTATTTCTCTGTCTTTGTCTTCCATTCTCCCTCTCTCTCTCTCTCTCTCTCAACTCTCTCATCGTATTCTATAAGATGTTTTTCCTTTGCTACAAAATTAAGAATAATTTTATGATCACCACAACAAAGTGAGTGAACAGTATCCAATAATATCATCAGATTTTAATAGCTTTATTTTTGCCATATAAGCATTTTGTAATTACTCATTCACTTTTTTAGACCATACATACCAGAAGACCTCCCCCCCCCTTATCTCTGGCCAAGAAAAAACTCCTCTTAGAAAACTGTGAGGGATGAATCTGGATGTATTGAAAGATGATATTTTCAATTTTTTCCCTTTCAACTATCTTTTACAGGCAATGCTGAATTTCTTCAGCTGAATTGCTGAACTTTCTCAGCATTATTATCAAAATGTAATAATTCATTTAGGAGTCTGGTTAGTCATTAATATGTTATTTGTTGTGATCATATCCTGAAAATAGGGAGTACAACAATGGTTCCTTCATAACTTTTCTTGGAACATCTTATATTTTGTTTGGATATGCTCTTATACAGTATAAGCATGTTCATATATTTTAGTGAGCATAGCTTTTCAGTCTTTTAGTGCCTGGCTATTAATTAACTGTATATCACCTCCTGATTTAAGTAGACATCAGCAGTCTCTTCAGACTAGCCCAGAGTAAGTATATATAAGAAGGATGCATCAGCATATTCATGGTACCTCATGAAAATTATGCAGCCCTCTCCTAGTGGTTTCATGTTAATATTAGAAAGTAGGATTTAGAAGTACATATTTGTATTTCTATTTTGTCACATGAAAATTGAAAATAAACTTTGTTTTTATCAAAATTGTACATCAATAAAAAGTGCATATATCTGTAAAATCTGGATTGTATTGTATACCAGCCAGAGCCCTCTTTGAGGGAGATAGGCAGTCAAGAAATATGAAAAAAATAAATAAACTTTCAGAGGTCAGTGATGATAAATTTTGTGATTGCAAACACTAATGGTTGCTGGCAGAAATGTTCTGAGTCTCTTGGTTCATATTTTACACAAAGAAACCCAATAAAAGAAATAAGAATCAAAGAGATGGGCAATCAAAATGGATCAGAGAAATAAAAGAGTAGCTATAAAGCTTTGGCAATTACCAAGGTACATAGTGGCCATCACTATAAGTAGAGAACTAAATACATATTCCATGCTTATGCTAGAGGTATGTGGTAGCTTGATGAAAAACAATCCTTCCATTCTCTGCATGATAAAGATAGGGCAGAAGACTTATGAACCAGTTCCGTCTTACCTCTTTACTAAGGTAAATCAATTGCTGACCAGTATTAATCAATCAAAGAGAGAGAAGTTCTTTATACAGAAGAACTTGAGGATCCTTAATGCACCTGAGTCCATTCTGCAGACATTTGGTTCTGTTGGACAGAAATGTATCTATAATACAACAATCACACTTGGTTACAAACAGCTGTAAATAATCTTCCATGAAAAATGAGAGTATATGCTTCTGCAGATAACTTCTGCAGACTATGAGGTTGTTGTTGTTTTTTTGTCTTTTTCTTTGGTTGACCGTAGAATAATCTAAGGGCATTTACAGTTGTCCAATCTTATCTTGCAGAAGCCTTTTGATTTCACAATAAAATGTAGTAAGTCTGGAGGGAACTGTTCAGTTCATTTATGAGAATCAAGACACAACTGCAAATGACATGTGCAATTCTTTATGAGTCTAGAGTGCTTGCAGAAGCCAATCATAACTTGTACTTCCTTGGCAATCAGTGTTTATCTGCCAGAATATTAAGGAATGCCTCATCTTGCTCTTTCATCCTGAACTGTAAAAATCCTCCCGGTCAAAACAGTTACACAACAAAAGAAAAATAAGATATCTATACTATTCTATATTTTGACCTTAGCTAAGTATTGATATCCAGTTGTTAATTCTAGAACACCAGTTGTTGGATCTCACTAAAACCAGTTATTTATAACAAGAAATAAATCTGTAACTTCAGGAAATCAGGTTGCATTTCAGTGAAAACTACCCAATAATTTGTTATTTTATCACTAGGTCTGCACCCAGTCTACAAATAATGATGTCTAGAATTACCCTCTTTCAGAAAGAATAAGCAACTTCCCTTAATGAAGAAAACACAATGGTGTCCAATGTGCTCATTCAAATAGTGCATGGCTGACAATTTAACACCCATACTTGAAACAGCATTGAAAATTGCTTCATTGCACATACTTTGTAGTTGTTTTACAAAAGATTCATTTGTAATGAGACACTTCATAACCTTTTTGTCCTTTTATGATTAAAAGACAAACTCAATTATTGTTAAAAGGCAATCATACTTTCCAATATAATATTCTTGCAACAGTGTACTGTTGTCTCAATGTTTTTTATTGTCAATTTGAGGACAAGTTAAATGTGTATGCCACTTTTTTCTTCTGTTAATGCACTTTATACCATACAAAGTGTGCAATGGAGAAAATATTGATGGGATTAAATAACTTCATAGGTGTGGCATTTCTAACACTATTTCAAAATAATTCAATACTGATGGTATTGTTTATTCATGCAATTGAAGGATACATCAAGGTTTGTTTTACAGGGCAACTATGCTTCCCTATATATGTTGTTTTAGATCTTTCCTCAGTTTCGAACTCTACTGAAATCTTAATATATAGGCAGGTCTACTACATTGTATATAATTTTGTTGTCATTGGGATAAATCTCACCAACTTTAACTAATTTAGGCAGTATAGATATTTTGTACAGATAAATAAAGGTCAATAAATCCTGGTTAATTCATTATGTCTGAAGAGGTTGTAGTTTTGGATTTCTGAATGGCACTAGCATTCCCATGTGAAACTGATTATCTGTTGTTTAAGGCAAAATATTTCCTACCGGAAGACTTGGAATTTAGCTGGTCTGCTGATTATTTTGTATCAGGAAAAAAAAATGAGAATTTTGTGATCGAATCATGAAAGGGTTTGATTGATGCCAATACAATCCATTGAAGCTTCATTGATGCTGCTGCATGACAAAAACAGATGAATGATTTTAAGGACTGGAAGAAATGGAAACAGATACCTGACTGTTGGCAATTTGTGGGGGGGGGAAAGCTTTTTTAAAAAGCTACTGATAGAAACATTTTTAACTCCAAAAAAGGTTTTGCAGAATTGATTAAGGTCTAAAACCAGAACCGTGGAAGGGTTTTGCAGAGCCTGAGTTTATGGGAGAAAATTTAAGAAAAGACAAAGAAATTAATTTTCAGAGAGAAAAGGGAAAAAAAATAAACGGCCTCTTCTGACTTTTGTGGGATGGAAATAGCTTAGCTCCTTTTGGATAAAGAATAGTAGTAAGGGAGAGAAGGAAGGAGAAAGTTTCCTCTGAATAAAAACAGAAAGAAAAAACACGAGAGTTGCTGGTTGCTATGATGTCCTCTGGATAATTGGTTGATTAAAAACCATTTTTATACTTTCACTTTGATATTTTGAGAATTTATGAAATAATACTTCAAGAAATTTTAAAAAATGTGTATCAATCATATATTTTTCCCTAATAGGAAAAAAAAAATAAGAACTTATTTACTGTAATGATTAGTGATAGATCATCCTTTATCCAGTGTTATCATGTCAACCCATCCTGGTAAATTGAAGAGGAAACTCAAACAGTTAAGCTAATGTTACTTTATTGTAAAGCTACAATAATAGACTCTTACAAGCAGGGCTTTTTATCTCATAGAACACCCAGAACGGAGTTCCGGCACCTTTTTTGGTTGGAACCTTGTAGGGTAGGCAAGGCGGGTTGTATGACGTGTGTGAGTTCCGGCACCTTTTTTTTTTTTTTAAGAAAAAAAGCACTATTTACAAGTATGAAAGTACAGTTCTCCTGACATCTGCTTTGCAGTCCAAGAAACTAGGGAGGATCCCTTGTGAGCCTCTTGTTCACCTACTATCCAGCTGGGGGCTATGCTGTCTCTTATCTGACTATTGCCTAGGCAACATTTCTCACTCTATCTTTCAAGATCCTTCCCATCATACCATTACACATCAAAAACAAAAAGAGTTTTTTTAAGTGTTTGGATTTGACTTCAACAGAGTGATATGATTAACATTAAATACTATAATTTCAAATTTTAAAAGGGCTTAGAGATAGTAATAAAACCAAGGTCATCCGATGACTTTTCGTTGCTGATTTGGTTTGCAGTTCTTAGTCTAAGTCTATAAGTATCACTCCAAAAAAATGCATACATTACCTTTATTAGGGGTCCCCCAATCCCTGGACCATGGCCCTCTACTGGGCCTTGGCCTATTCAGAACTGGGCTGCATGAACAGTGGACTAGCATAGACGTGTAGCTCAACTTGCACGAGCGGCGTGCCAGTGTGCATACACATCCTTGTGCAGCTCAACTTGCAAAAGTTGAGCTGTGCCAGCATGCCGCTCACATGGCCTGGTTCCCCTCTCCTTCCCCAGCTGGGCCACCAAATTCCAAAGATTGGGGACCATTGACCTATATAACTATCAGTCTTATATAACATTTCTTTCTCTTTTGGCTTAAATAGGTTAGTTAAAATCACGCAGATCATATGTGGTAAATAATTTTTTAGCTCCAAAGTGTTAAAGTGTTAAACAGAAGAGAGGCTACATTGGTAGTGTTACTGCTTTCAGAAATATATTGCTTGAATTTCAGATCTGTAGGCTTGTCCTATGCCTTGGTCAATCTTCTTTTTTCAGCTGAAGATAATCTTCCCCAAAATGTGTGTGAGCTTCCTATAAGTTCTCTTGTTGTTAGGACATATAGGCAGTTGCAGTAATATTTATAGACTGTCTGCTATCTTCTTCCTGCTTTGTCTTATAATCACTTGCATGGCCAATATTACCACCAAAGGACTGAATGTAATGAAGAAAATAGGTTCCAGTCAATTTAGGTTCTAGCAATTTCTCTTAGTTTGGAAAAGCAGAGACCAAAATTAACTATAGTTTTTAAAATTGTATTTCTACTCTGACTAGCATTTTAATAATTTGCGGGGTTATTGATTTTTTATTTTGCTGACTACATGGGTATAAAGATCTTTGCCCACTTTATTGTTTCTATAATTCTTATAGTCAGTCTAATGCAATGCCTCCTTTATAATATATTTTTTAAATGCCAATTGGTCAGTTTCCTGGATTTATTCTCGCTGTCTTTTAAAATATGAACAACTGCTGGGTGCTTTATGGTGAAAAATACAAATAGTAATTCATGAACTGAAACATAACGTTAAATGGTATAATACATAGTAGAATCAATTTCTGGTTTGCTTAATGGCTTCTTTTTCTAAAGAAAGAGCTGACAGAGGTTGATAGTACTTTCAAGACCTTTTCGTTGCCAAAAATGTTTCTATAAAAGGACCATAGGGTTACTATAGATATGTAGCAGCATTCATTGTTTTACTAATAACTTTTAATGTACAGGTATATGTTGAAAAATATGTGCCATTATAGTCAAGCCCAACAGTTGCTCACCATTAAGGAGGCTAAATTCTCAGACTCATATTAATCAAATGTACAACATGGAAAGGAAAAAAGAGGGATAGTTTTCAGAATCTTGAAAGCTGAACTTATGTACTTTAGCATCCAATTTATTATGAGTTAGAATAGGGATATATTGGTCTTGCTAACTACCTCTTGAAGCAGTGCTGAGTTTATACAAAAGTCATGCAGAGGTGTTATGGCCCTGTAATATTTATAAGGCTTCAATCATTTTCCCAGATTCTGAGAAGATTATTATGTTTCTGATCGCATTCTTGCCAAAAAGGTCAGTGTTGCAATCACTTTTAATATAATTTTTATTCCCTCTTTCTGTCAGCATTTGACTGAGCAAAAGTGGGGGTTATAAGCCTCTCTGCTTCCTGGTAGCATATGAAAATATCTAGGTTTCAATATAATACTGAACTACTTGCTGCCGATATTAATTTTATACTCATACTATTGACTAAATATTGAAGCAATGCAGTCATTAAGCCAGCAAGGAGAATCATTTAGGTATGGTCAAGAAAATCAAGCTGAGCAGGTCATGAAAAATAGTTTCACTCTTTGCCTCTCATCTGCCATGTGTTATTAAATATCTGTGGCTTAATTTAACACATTACCTTCTCTGCATTAGTGATGGGCATATATTAGAATACTCTTGCTCAACATCTTTCTCCATTTGAGACAGGCGATACAGAAATAAATATTACGTCCTTCATATAGAACTAACAAAGCAACTTTTATTATGCTCTTATTTCAAAGCTTGCCAAACAAATTTTAATCTTTTATCAGATCAAAATTAGAAATTTTAAGTGATATTGCCAAATTTTATTTCATAACTTGTCATAGATGTCAAGTATGGATTAACACATATTAATATAGCTAGGCTGAATTGCAGATTTGGATTTTTGAGGATATAGACAAGACAATTTGGATTTCTATAACTGAATGGAATTCATTTCATTATATAAAGTTTCTGTGTGACTATAATAAGGCTAATAACATCTGGATCCCAAGGGTGAATTAATCCTCAAGATGCACTTGAATATCAGAATATCAATTTATGGTTAAGTTAAAGTAGTTCTATGTCAACAGTTTCTCTTGGTTATACAGCAATATATATGACCTTATGTTGAAATGGAAAGCTGTCAACAAATCTTTTTTCAAATGATTAAGGCTCCTAATTGTAAAAATTCATAAATATTTTTAGGAAAATATGCATTAAAGCAGTAATTCATTAAATAAAGGGAAATCCATTTATAACTCAACAGTGAACTATAGACATAGCAATAAAACTGCATCCTTGATATTTTTTCAGCATATCATTTTTACATTTAGTTCCTTTTGATTACTGGTAGTTGCCAACTTGCAATCATTCATTTAGTGATCATTTGAAGTCACAGCAGCACTGAAAAAGTGACTTACAACTAGTCCTCACACTTAAGACCATCCCAGCATCCCCATAGGCACATGATCAAAATTAGGTAACTGGCGTGTATTTATGATGGTTGCAGCATCCTGTGGTCATGTGATGGCCATTTGTGACCTTCACAGCCATCTATTCACAAACAAAGTCAATGGGGCAAGCTGGATTTGCTTAACAACTGCATGATTCACTTAATAATTACATAATTTGCTTAACAACCATAGTGAAAAAGGTTGTAACATTTGGCATGATTCACTTAACAACCTAGCAATGGAAATTCTGGTTTCAGCTGTGGTGGTAACTCAAGGACTAACTTTATATGATTTCCTGTATGAACACATATATTCCTATCCTGTTCTGACCTGTCCTGTATTGATCCAGTTATCTTTGTAACTAAGCTATTAGAAATTGTGATTTTTACTCTGCATAGTTTGTTTCCTGATTCCCATCTTCTTGCTTTCAGACTTATTTAAGATAAATCAATCACGGAATTGTGATTTCACAATATAGTCCTGTATTAATCTTTCACTCAGATAATTTTTCTTTAAAGGCTTGAAGGGTTTTGCTAACCAAGGCTAGTAGACAATCTACACAATGATTTGCATAATAACTTGATATCAGGTGGAATGCTTAGTATAGTGCTTAGTACCAAGGCCATCAAATGACACTCTTCTTGTCAGAAATGACATACAATTATCACATCATGTTATTTGGTTACTGAGATGAAGGCAGTGAATTCCGTTTTTTCTTCCCGTTATGGCTATATAATTAATGGGAGGAACATTTCAACATTCCTCCTAAATGATGATACAGGACAAGATGGCAGATTAAAGATCCTAATACTATTAATTAATCATATAAAGGTCTTCAACAACTGAAGCTAAAGTGAAGCTAGGCAGTTCAGTGAGGACACAAATGAAACTTGCTTGATTCTTTAATGGAAAAATCAACAGCTATGGTGGATTTTTTTTATTAAAGAAATAATAAAGCAGGTTTCATTTGTTTCACTTCCACATTAGCTGTTAATTTGTCCATCAGGTATCAGATAATACATTTGTTGCTGAAAACCATATTGGTGAATCAGATGTTAGCAGTCTATAATCCCTTCTTCTCCCAGGCAAAGAAGGGTAGCAAGTTAGCTATTTCTTTCTTTCCATAGATCTTAAAGATTTTTATTAGTGTAAAACTATAATATCTTCCAAAAAGGAATGTGCCAATAAACCAAATGGGTATATTGGTAATATTGGGCAAAAACATGACATGTCACTTCCGCCCCCCCCCCCAAAAAAAACCCTAACCAAAACCCCCCCAAAAAACCCCTCCTCAGAATTATGAAAGTGGCTAGCTAATCCTCTATTGTCGCTAGTGAAAAAGAAATTAACGTATGATGTGAAAAGCTGTGAGATTTGATAAGTTTTATAAAAGGCCTAAATATTCTCTATGCAACGATTATAAGCATCCTTTCTTTATTATTCTCCTCCTAGCTTCTGTGAGGTATGCCAAAATTATTGTAATCCAACGGAGTGGTAAAATTGTGCTCTTTCGCTTGTTAGATATGAGGAAGAACTTTTTAAAATGCTTACAAAAGCAAGATTTTAATAGCTTAATTGTGGAATTTTTTTATGTTTCGAAGATGAGCTGCTATTGCTTTGTTCCTCTGCTTTGCTTTTAAAACAACCTTTGTGATCTATTATTGGGTCCATTATTTTTCTGGAGTGAAGAAGAAAAACAATTTAAGTGTCACTCATAGTTCTTTATTTTTGAGTTTTTAGCTAAGGTAATGAAAATCAATAAAACAGTTTCACTTCTACACATTTACAGACTATAAACTGCTTTATATAATTGTGATTCTGCAACATATTTAGCCCTTGGTTTTGCTAATAAATATGCTCTTTTTTCAGTTTTATAATTAGCATATAGGATATTTGAAATCAATCAATCAATCAATCAATCAATCAATCAATCAATCATATATGGCTGAAAACATATTATTGTGCTTTGAGAGAAATAGTCTCAAGCATGAAGTAATTCTATATTTCCATCATGCTTAAAATATCCATAAATAAGGGGGAAATGCAAGGTAGTCTCTGACAACTGGCAATGAAATCTATTGAATATGAAGCCCAGCAAATGCCTAGACTGATTTATCCTGGGAGCTGATCCTTAGAATGGTAATACTTTAGATCCATCAAATGGTAATCTATATTGAAGTATGCTGGAAACATGTTGATACTTGTTTATATCTTTTCACATAAATACACTGTATAAGGTAATATTCTATATGATGCGTATGCATTTTACATTTATATCAAGGAAACCAATTCGATTTATTATTTTGTTTATTGTTGCTTCCAGAACTCAAAACTCAAAACTCAAATTATGGTGACTTTGTTTTTCCTCTGCTCCCTCACACCATGTTGAGTTTCTGACTTCCTGTTTTCTACAGCAAAATAATATGAAGAGATACTGAAGTTTAGTTGCAGCTTTTCAGTAACAAATATAATAGGAGAACCTTTTGTTCCATCTTGAAGAAGATTCCCTCTTAGCTGTTTACTATAATTTCTCTTGATGTTTTTATATTTACTTTATTGTTACTTCTTTTGTTTCTCACTGATTTCACATACCTATATTGATTTGCAGTCTTTCTGCCTTCTATTAACCTCCAGATCAAGAAAGTCCAATAGAGAGGGTTTTATCATGATGTCTAAATGCCTAGGAAAATAATAGCACTATAAAATATAGAATATGCCTTTCCTGTCCAAATGACTAAGGGTGACAGCTCTGTAGCACTCCCATCAGAATTTCAGTTTTTTTTCTTTGAAAAAACATATAAATTAAAAAAATAAATAAATGTCCTAAAAAAACAGAATGATGAAAAAAATTAAAATTATAACTATGCTATCATCCTACACACTGTTTGTACTGCTTTCTTCATGAAGATAATACAATTTAGTTTAAGAAAATATATTGATTCAGAAGCCACCAAAGGAAAGATATTTGTGAAATAAATGAATACAATATATAGCACCAGAAAAGAACTTTTTAGTGATGTGACTTTGAAGGAAACATTGGCATGAGAAAAGGGATATTGTGAGGAATGTACATGTGTTATAAGAAGATACAGCTAAAATAATATTGTGAATGATCACTTTTGTCCTTGCAAAGTTTGGAAATACTCCCTAAATTTCATTGCATTTGCTTACAGTTCTTCCCTTAAAGTTTCCTTTTTAAAAATAAAATAGGCATAGAAAAATAATCCTGATCATGATACAGCATAAATAATAAAGTATGGACATATTCAGGAATGAATATATATTAGTTCGGTTTTGAAATTCTCCACTCATGCAAAGATAGTAAATGTCACCAAGAATTATTCATTCACTTGTGGTGACAGAATAAGGTTAGTCATTTGACTTAAGTATGTTGTTCATAAACAGTACAAAAGGTCAACGTATTATGCATCAAGAGCAAACTGAAACAGTAAAACACAAATATATTGAAAAAAAAGTTGTCTATAAAAAATATAAGAAACCCTGCATATTATCTGCAACAAATTCACAGAGATTGGAATATTACAACAGGACAATATTAAAGTCTTCCCAGCTTCTACTTCCCTATTGCAAATCAGCGCAGAATAAAATATTAAAGAGATAAGAGAGAACATGTTCTAATAAATATCCAATTAATATTACAAATATTTTGGAATTACATTAAGTCATGAAAGGTATAAAGATGAAAAAGAGCATCTTTTTTAATGTGCTACTCTTGAAACTTTTAGCTTTTCAAGAAATACAAGTAAGCAAGTATAAATAAAATTTCATAAAATGTAAAACAACTTTTGTCAATCTATTGTTCTCAAGCGTTCTTATTTTTAGTATTTCTAGTATTTCAGCAAGAATGCATTCGACTGGGAATTCTGAAACTAGCAAAAAGGTGATAGCCATTTAGAGAAGGCTAGCATAAAATGCAATAAATAAAACTGTGGACCTAGATACATTTTCCTGGAAGTAAATAATCCCACTGAAGTCAGTGATTGAATAAGGTTGAAATGTAAAATATATACATTCCTCAATATTTTTTTTTACTTAGTAAACCAATTTACCTATTTTCTTATTTCTTTATAAAATTTGTAGTCCAGCACAATCTCAAAGGATTCTGTAATAATGCTAAGTCAATATTTCAGGTTCAGTACAGAAAGGAAGAAATTAGCTTCAACTCTTATGCACCCAGTGACCACTCAGTCAGTTTACATAATCATTACATACAACAATCATTATCAACGTTGGTCTCACTCACACTAAAACCATTTAATTGTTCTCCTGATCTTATGCCATTTCATTTTTGTGAGGTTATCCCATGCTGAAAGTTACCGTATTTTTCCTTGTATAAGATGCACCCTTGTATAAGACGCTCTGGCATGCAAGTTCCAAGCTTACAGCAAACCAAGTCAGCGCTGGGACCAACTGCCTCCCAGCACTCTAAATAGATGTCTCCCAGCCGGCCCCACCCCCCACCCACTGCATAGTCAGTTCACAGCAGCAGCCTTCCGACCCTGGTAAACAAACCCGCATGAGCACCGGCATGACAGCAAGGCAAGGGAAGCAAAGGCAGGTTTTAAACTCCCCGCCATTTCTCTGCGCCAATCAGCTGTTTGGCAGAGCGCCGAACAGCTGAGCTGGCAAATCTGGAAGTTTGGCCGGGCGCTATTATCGAGCAGGATGGCCTTGCAGCTGCGTTCCACAGGGTCCCAGGACAGCATACAGGAACAAGGGAGGGAAAGGGCTGTCGCTGCCATCCATGCTGCTGGTCCCATCTGCTGCCTCCTGATGCTGCCATCTGACAATCTTGCCCCTCCCCCCTCCCATTAATGGCAAGCCCACAGAGGCTTGGCACCTGCACCAGGCAGCATGGCAGTGGCATGTAAAGAACCCACACAGGCATGCCCTGGGCTGTGGAGGTTACCATTATTTTTTCATGTATAAGACGCTGCACTTGTATAAGACGCACCTGATTTTTGAACAGGATGTTTGCAGGAAAAAATAGCATCTTATACATGGAAAAATATGGTACTTCCCTTCTTTTCTGATACAATAATATTTTTTTCTAACAACCTTCTCAATTCAAAATATTAAATGTGTTGATTCTATTTAAGACTCATAGTAGTTCTTTTCTTGTCTCTTAAGCTTCTCAGACATAAGAAAAAAAATGTGAGGGTTCCCAAAAGAATGTCACGTACTTCCAAAATAGCTTCTTACTGATTTTCTTTGCTGCATGCCATTGGATCACCATTCTGCTTACAAGATGCTGGAATCTTATCCCAAATTTGTGCAGTGCAGTATAGATTGGGGAATAGGTGGGGACTAATGACAAGCCTGTGCTGCATTGCAAACTTTTAGTGGCAATAAGGAGTTTTTGATAGTGGGACCTCTTGGCCAATCTTCTCAACCAGCACACAGATGTGGCACCATCACACAAGGTGAGTCTCCATTTTCTAAAATGGCTGCCTTTTGGCTCTTGTCTAATCCACTCTGAAAGGATGTTAGGAAGAATGGGATGCACAAAAATGAAAATAATTAACATAAGAAGGGTTTTTTTCAAAAAAATATTCCTTTTGAAATGATGTAATGGGCAACTCGTTGAATCAAATGCAGCAAAATCAAAAAGCAATTAAAAGGAAATGATGTATCAAAATGGATAAATTTCAACAACAAGCTAGCTCTCATAAAGATAGCTGTTCTTTTCAGCACAGTGAATGTAAAATGTAATGGGCAAAAAGGCAGTTTCTGGCTTGTCAAATTCCAGCAAGTTAAGAACATTTTTTCCACTTGATTAAAAAACCAATATACACTGATTAACTTTCATATTTCTTCTGAGGAAAAAAGTCTGCATAAAGGAAAACAAAACCACGTGGATAGAATTAATTTGAATATAGTTAATGGATAGGGACAAAATCTCTCAGATTTAATATTTGGAATGCTGTGATTATTTAAAAAGCATGTTGCTATAGGATTTTTTTTATCATCAGAGAAGTTGATTAATGCCCCAGGAAATCCATTGAAAGATTACTTTGGTTTTGAATTACATTTTGGTCAAGAAAGAAAATGAAGACCAAGTTTGATTTAACACATTTATGAAGCACAGTGGAAGTTTTTATAGGATATGCATGTGTGGTATTTACATGTGATTTCAGAGGTCAAGGGTTTGTTATATAAATTTGCATATGGTTTAGGTACAAGCGGGCTGGGTAACACAAAGCTCATGAAATAACTTGGCATTTTACAGTCCCTGGGCTATATTGTGCCCTTTGGCTGTCCATATCCAACCCATGTAAAGTCAATTGGAAGTTAGACAATAAAATATAAATGAAAATGCCACAGGGGGCAGGAGAAGAAGTCTCCTTTAAGTTGGCTGGTGAGAGAAATAGATTTTCTGCACCTACAGCAATAGAGCACAGCTTGGCTGAGAAGAGGTAAAGCGAGGCTCTGCATTCCCTCCTCACTCAAAACATAGCACCAGCAGCAGAATTGAGTTCAGGCTATTGGTTCAGCTCTCCACAATAGTCCCAGTTTCTCATGTGGTTCATGGACTGCCTATTGTTTCTCAGCTCCATATTTAGTCTTCCTTCCTTAATTTTTAAAATTAAGCCATTAAAATCTAGTAACAAAACAAAAGATTTAGCTCTGATTTCTTTGTTTCTGCCATTTTAATTGCTTAAATAAGAGTAGCACTCCTTTCATAGAAAGTGAAATGTGATTATGTTCCATAAAGTAATAAGAATAAAAAATGTTAAGCATTCTTAAAAAAAAGAAGACCAAAATACAATCATCATCAGTACTATCCATTCTGAAAGTGACATCATATCCTCCTATGGTGTTAATACACCAATAGATTACTCTGCCTGAAATAAGTGGTTACTATTTCTGTATATACAAACATACCATATAACTCACATGTTTCTGTATCATAATATTTCTAGAATTCACATGTTCTCTTCCTTGAATACAAGGAATTAATTTGAGTAACTCTTTTTTTTCCTCCACATTTTTGTCCTGTGACAACCTCCCCCCCCCCCCAACAACTTGATTTGTTGCTGTAAGATGGAATATTGAGATTTTGCCAACTTCATTTCACCACAGATTCTGGAGATTAATTGGTTTGTTTTTCCACTTGCAGGGAACACTTGCTGGGAGCAGAAAGGAAGCTGAGAAAATCTACTAATCTCTGCTTTGAAACTTAAATCTGTAAGGACAACAATATTTTCCAATTTGCTAAAGCATATATCTATAGACCTATTTTCTCTACTTTCTTAGTGTGTAAAGGGTTCATTGACTGCAATTGCTTGATTTTACAAGGACTTCATGCAAGTTGTCTGCTAGTATCTGCACTCATTGCCATGCACAGAATTATCATCAAGGCTATTTTCAAGGAGAACAGGTTTACTTCTAAATTTCCTTCCTAATAATGGTTTTACTGTGCAATTCTTAAACACTTTAATAGTTTTTGTATTATAATTAAGGAGAATATGCCTCCCAATCTATATTAATTTTAGTGGAACAATAGCATGGTTTAATATAAGTAAAGTTTTGTATCTTGAATTTGAACAAAGATTTATATATACATTGTTCTAGAGTCCCAGTTTAAAGTCAACTCAAAGACTTTATCATTGCTACAACACAATTATCTTTGTGCATTAATATGCTTCGTTACAATTTGTAGCAATAGGCTTGAGATTTGCAGTATGCATGGTGTAATATCTATAAACCACTGATCCCTAAGAAAAGTGAATTAGTTAAAACATTAGGCTAGAAAACATGAGAATGTAAATTCTAGTCCCACCTAGACAAATTAAACCCAGTAGGGCAATACTGAACCAGTCTCTCTCTTCAAACCTAAGAATGAGGCAATGGCAAACTACTTCTGGAAAATCTTGCCAAGAAAACTTTAGGAACTACTCCAGTCTCTGGGAATAATAATAACAATAAAAGCTCACTCAAAGGCACACACCTAGGGATCACTACTGGTAGGAATGATTTAACAAATCTGGATGGCTAGGAAGGTATGCACTTGTTCCTCACCACTCCATGTGTATTTCCCAAAGTTCCACTTTTATGGAAGAGGATATCTATATTGGATAAAAAAATGTTCATTCCTTAGTCAACAGTGTTAAATAACTATATTCCACTGCTATAATCTTGAAAGAAGCTAGGGAAAAAACCTGTTTACATTTGCTGTCTCTAGCAGATATTTGTATATAACTTAGCAGGATCTCTGTAATGAAGCAGAAAAACTAAACTGAAAGTTATGGAAACAGAAATTCAAAAGCAAAACAGAAAAGAAAAGAGGAATTTATATACTAGTGAGTAAAATGCATAATGTACAATATGTATTCAATTTTAAAAAATATATTATTAGTTGCAATACATCAATCAGTGTTTTTTAAACTTTTTGTTCTCAGGACTCCTTCCCAAGGTTAAAAATGATGAAGGATCCCAGAAGAGGTTTTGTTTATATGCATTTTATTTATTTATATTTACCATATCTAAACACTTCTAAAACTCTCATTGTCATGACGTTTAACCAGAAGAAATGGTGCCTAATGTGGCAATTATTTTTGAACCAATGTACCTCTAATAAGCTAATTTACAAAATGTGTCTAAAATCCAAGACCCATGACTCCTGGAGGAATTAAATTTGGAGATGTTATGGCTGTTCAATGCTGCTATTGCACTGCTGGGCTGCTGTTATGGTCATATGATCTTCATTTTCAACATTCTATGACAGTTTCCCAGCCAGTCTCATAATACCTTCCATGAGGGAAGGAAACAGAGAGGTTTTTTGATGCTCCTTGACAGCTTCTCAAAAGAAAACTCTTAGGAAGCCAGTTGGAAGTCAGAAGGTATTCCTGTTCTCACTACTTTTTTGTCTACCCATGCTCATTTTGTTTCTCTGTTATGTAAGAAAATTTCTCTGAAATGATGACCATGGAGCATGATTCTCTAGTGAAAAATTAAAACTCACACATTTGCAGAATATATATTAAATCTTATAAAAATGGCAATATTAAAGCCATTAGATACAAACATAAATAAAACAAAATAAAATAAATAATACAATATTTTTTATGGAGAACTCTTAACAAATCAACATATAAAAATAATGAGAAGAATGACATTGGTTTAAATTTTTGCAAATATCTTCAATATTTTGATTTTGAACTGAGAGTATCTACCAAGAGGTCCTTGGACCAGACTTTAAGTAACAATCAAATTCTGCAATTAGTTTAAAATTATTCAGTTTACAAATATCTCTATTTTGTTTTTTTGTTTTTTCAAATAGAATAACTTGGTATCTGAGCAATGCAAATAGCAATTATTAAAGGTTTTCTTTTTTCCCATTAGTAAAATGCGCGAATTCAGTTGTACAGCATTTATGAATCTGAATACATTAATTCTTTAGGCTGTAATATTTTGTAAAATATAGAAGCATGTACGTCCTAATAGAAATGGTCTTATTTTAATTAAAAATTAAAAATGTATCTTAATGTTGTGGATAACAATAACCATTTTGAATGAAGAATGCATGTAATACTTCCTTTATATGTTCTGCTTTAAATAGAGGAATGGGTCCCTGTTAATATATCTCAGACATATTTTAGGAGAATTCTTTCTTTTTTTATTTTAATTTTTGCCACATTTTAATAGCCTTTATTGCACTGAAACAGTACATGGAATGATAGTTAATAACTTGAGGGTTCGTTATCTGGATAGGTTTTGTGTTCAAGTATAAAAATAATAGATTTTTTTTTAAAAAAACTAGTAATATATTTGCTTCATTTTTCTAATATTCTTTCAGTTTTATTTTTTTTGTTGTGTGCTTAGTTGAATGTTAATCTATTGATAAATGAATCTAGAATGCATCATAAGAAGATTTGGGGAGAAGCACATAACTTTTTAAGGATTTTGAAATTCTGATAATATGCTCCAAATATTCTGAAAAGCTGCTGAAGCCAGTCTGCACTACAGTATCCTTCTGGACTACCTGCAGAGGTTGGCACTGGAGACTGTTTTATAATGGTTCTTTTCCTTCTGCAATAGGCTGTTCTGGTTGATGCAGGAAGACAAATGGAGAGATCAGCCAAAGGAGGAGAGATCAAACTTCAGATGTTTCCATATTTGCAGTGTTTTTCCAACATTTACAAGAATAGCTTAAAGATTTCTTTCTTCAGTTTGAGGCATGGTATTATCAATATGCTTTTGATTCTCAGCTGCTCTTCTGGACTAAATAGCTGAAGAGGTTTCTAACCCTAACCCTAANATCAATTTTATTTCATACTTCTACTATATTGCTTTTATTTGTGAACCATTGTTAATTGCTTCCTTAAAGTACCAAGGAAAAAAAGCAGTTCAAATCAAACAATTTAGATGGCTATAATTATTTTATACTCACTAAAACTTAGATTCTAAAAGATATATTGAAACACAAAGGTCAAATGGGAAGAGCAAGCCATTCGTTATTTTTAAACAAGGACTTAAAAAAAAGTAGTTTAAGGCATGCTACACTTAAATATTATAAGGAGCTTTCCATCAGTGTCTATTTATTCAGAATTAGTAAAACAGAAAGCTGTTTACACCTTGAAATGCCAAGGCTAATTCTGAGATATGTAATATGTAAATCAGTTGTTAAGGGCTCAAAATGTTGCATAAACAATAAAATGGTGCTTGTGTTTTGCAAAATAAGATGTGATCTTCAGACTTTATTCACAAAAAAAATAAAACACCGAGGACATGAAAGTAGCACTACAACTCCTTAAATGATAGAGGATGCTATTAAGATTCAGAAAGATCTCAACCATACAGAATAATGGGCAGAACTAGTCAGATGAATTTCAATAGGAACAAAAGCAAAATTAGATAGGAATTTTTTTAAAATAAAAATATAAGATATATGAGTTCATTCTGCATGCAGTGACTCCAAAGACATGATTGCCTTGGTGGATCTCAAGCTAAACATCAGCCAATAATGTTGCAGTTGCAAGAAAATGTAGTTTTAATATTCATTAACTGATAGATAGATAGATAGATAGATAGATAGATAGATAGATAGATAGATAGATAGATAGATAGATAGATAGATAGATAGATAGATAGATAGATAGATAGATAGATAGATAGATAACCTTTATTGTCATTTTTTACTGTGGGCACAATGGCACACATTAAAAATGAAGTTTAGTTGATTGCTCTTAAAGTGTACATATACATAACACACATTTAAACATACTATATACAACATATGTATAGACCTACACCCTTACATATAAGTAACATATAAATATTAATCACTGTCTATCTTGAATACATAATGGAAGGAGGAAGCTTTAGAGTTCACAAGGTTAATACTATATGGAACAAAACTGAGTGAATCTGGATGTTCTGCTTCGGATACCCCGAAGCCTCCTCCCAGAAGGTAACAAGGAAAACAGATCATAAAGAGGATGTGTAGTGTCCCAGACAGAAGCTAAATATCAAGAACAAGCAAATATTCTCAGTGTTTACTGAGTGGAAGAATAGTTATTATTCAGTGGTGGGATTCAGCCAGTTTGCACCAGTTCGGCAAACTTTTTGTTGCCCAGGCCCAGAATGAACTTCCAGAAGCAGCATCCACACAGAGAACTGGTTGTTCACACATTTGAATCCCACCACTGGTTATATTGTAAAGTGAATGTATTGTCTATTGTTTAGTGCAGTACAAATGAATGAAATATGGGGTGCTGTGAAATATCAAATAACAAATACTGACAGTTTATATTTATTGAATTTTATTCATTTCAATATTTTTTTTATTTTATTCAGTTAGTGAGATCACACACTGCTGCCTTTCTTGATCAAAGTCTAGCCATTATTCATATATTATGTTCTGAATAGAAAACATCTTTGACATTATATCTGCACAGACTGAAAGCTGCATAATTTAGAATAAAATGCCTTTAATTTCCTAATTGCTTTTTTTNAGATGGCTTTATAAACAATCTGCTAACGCTACTCTGTGATCAGGAAGAAAAACCAATCAAATCACCGAGTCACAAAAGAAATGGGAAAAAAATTACTTTAATGCATATCAGGGGAATAATGACCTATTTCAATTGCTGAAATTTTTATAACCTTATCCCTTTATTTTAATAAATTAATGTTTGCAATGAATAACTTTCAGTTCGAGTCCAACATTCACTTTCATAGAGTGTATCAGGAAAACAAGGACTTGTGTTCTGATTTGTGTATACATAGACACATTATATAGTATATAATGTAGATAAGATACAGTTCTAACGGTAGACACAGCCAGTTTGGTTTAGAGGTTAATTCATCAAGTTAGAAACTGGGAGATTGAATTTTAGTTTTGCCTTAGGCACAAGGCCAGCTGTGTGACTTTGGGCCAGTCATTCTTTCTCAGCCCTAGGAAGGAAGCAATGCAATCCACCTCTGAAAAAAATCTTGCCAAGAAAACTGCAGGGACTTGTCCAGTCATCTCTTAGAATAAGGTAGAATTGAACAGAAGAAATAACAAAACAAAAAAATATATAGACATGTTTTCCAAGATATTTTCCATGATAGGATCTATATATATATATAATAATAATAATAAACTTTATTACGGTCGTAGACCAGCAATAGCCATCACTTTTTACAATATATTAAATAATAATAATAGTAAAAATAGTCCTAACATTAATAGTAAATAATAACATCCCTGTTAAGAAAATACATGTTCTCAAAATGCTAGGGTCACTCCCTAGTTTACGTGCGTGGATAGCTGATTAATGTGTGAGTAAATATAATGCTGCAAACATTATTAGAGATATCTCCCCAAAATTGGCACAAGTTGACGACTATAGATCTGTAACCAATTTTTTTCTTGTGGACATTGCCGCAACAAGTATTTTGCCACTGCATGCGTGATAGAAGGGTTTGAGTCTTGGAGGAGAAAGCCTACATAAAAATTGTCTGCCCTCCCTGGCAATCTCTCTAATTAGGGGAGAATATATATTGTCCTATAAACTTGGTATAGTTCACAGTACAATAAAACATGTGAGATATCTTCGACTTCTCCTTTACCACATATAACCATAATAGGATCAATAATTAGATTTCCATAATACAAGATAAGTTCACAACAATACCTAAAACATTCAAAATTCCCATAAATCAGGTATTGCCAAATTAAGATTTCTGCAAACATTCAAAATATTATCTTATTATTCTTGTTTACTAAATAGCTGGCTTTAAATTTTACAACAAATATAATTCAATGATTTTTGAATGCGTAATAAACATTACTAATTGATAACAGACTCTATTAATGTAACCATATTTTACCATACTTGCAGAATGCGTGATAAATATAATTGTAATACTGAAGGGAAGTACTTTCAGATATTATAGGATAACAAGTGAGATAGAGCCAACCTCAAAAATGGGTAGCAATAGTTTCTTAGTTGTTGCTAGATGTACTAATTAAATGTCTTAACCAGTCATTAAAATGTAATGCTTTAATGGGCCTTTAAATCTGCATTATTACTAGCATAAATCTCTCTTAAGGGCAATGCTATTAAATTCAACGTTACTTACTGAACTTTAGAAAATGTTCAGATGATATGAACTTGATGGCTTCCAAATATAAAAATCCTGTTTTAAAAGTCAATTTGATGCAATTTTAATAGTGAGATCTTCTGTTCATGTCATGCTCATCCACCCAACAGCCTTCAGCCTCTCAACTTTTTATTGCAAGGCTTTTTGACAGACACTCTGTACTGGATTTGAATAAAACTTAAGATTTTGTTCAAGCTTAATTCACAAATTCGTCCAATTCGGAAATGCTTGATGCAACTTTGACCTCAGACAGAAACAAGGTTGGATAGTTTGGAAAAACCACAATAACATTTTAAAAATTCTGCTACCACATGAAATGATAAAATACATTTTTTGAAATAGATAAAATACAGTCCCAGAGGTAGATGAGTCCCCAGTTTAGAATACACATTGGACTCACATTCTGCTGTTTGTTAAAAATATATATTAAAACAAAAACATGGGATGTACTTACAGGTTTTATTTGTTTGTTTTAAAGAAAATGAGATTTCCATGAAAAGGATATCATCCTCCTAACGCACTATGCTTTGTGAGCCAGAAAAAAATACCTGTTTTCTTGAGTGCATTCAAAAAAGGCAATATAAAACCTATTTCAACATATGAAAATATATCAAAAGACAGGTAAAGGCTGATACAAAATACAAAGAAACAAGTGTGAATATATTAAAAACAATAACAACATTCTGAGGGAGTCAAAGAAAAGAAATAATCACTTGATGGGCTATGCTGATTATGAACAAAATTTGCCAAGTAGTAGAGCAGGAACATTTCAATGATTTGAATAAAGAGATTTCACTGTAATTTGTGATATCCTTGTATTGCAATAAGGGAGAAATAAAAAGTAGCATCCTAGGTGCAATTAAAATGTGTGACCTTCTACAATACTATATTCTGCAGTTCTAAGAATAAGAACATATTCTTTTCCAGTGGGTTTACTGCTGAAAATGTTGTCTTGGATCTTTAGGGGCAGAACTGTGCAGGGAAAACTATTATATTCTAAAAGGCAATCTGAAGGAGTTACAGTATAAAGGAAACCCTAACAAATGGCTAAGATTCACTTGAGCTTCATAATTGACCTTCTTTTTATTTAAATTACCTCACATGATACCTTTAAAAACTGTTATGAACTCTTGAGGGAAAGAAAGCATCAAAACAGAACAAATGTACAAATCTGTAGAGAATTGATTGTCAGATAAATTACATTAAAATCTAAAAACAATTTGAATTTTGTAAAACTTACTTCACTATCAAGGAAAAGAGATTTGCACTCAATCTAACATATTTCCCAAAGTCATGTCATCAAAAATAAAATGCATATACATTATATGTAAATGACTTGATATATACTGTATTTCACATTCAAATGATTGTGTATCTGGTTTTGAACAATGGCTATAATTCAAGATAAGACTTCTGCAAGTTTTTCCCTGTCAAATACAAGATAGTGTTATAAGATTACCATATTGTAGGGTTTAGAATTGGCATTGAGAGTTTCTAGATTAAAACCCATTTGTACAAAACATAATTCACTGCTTCAAAAAAGAAATAAAACTCTGGTTGATAAAAGTAATTGTTTAGAATAGATCAAATCAAATCAGTTTATTATAGCCATATGGCCAGAGATAGTAAAATATCCATTTGTAGGTTACTTACTTACATACATATATAAAGATGCACTGAGCATGATCTAATGATGAATAAGAACATATACTGTATAATAAAATTAATTTAAAAAATATTTAAAAGATCTAAAAATAATATTTATCTTATTTATGTTTCCAATGAATCCCCAGTACTGCTGTGCAGAATCTAGCCACCTACACCGTAATCACAGCCTGTTCATTCTTAAGCAGCCACTGGAGATAAGTAGTGTCAGAACGGCCAGGATACATATCAATTATTGGGAGGATATGGGGTTTTTTCAAATATCTCTATAGAAAGAGCATCAAAGGAGTATGTGTTCATTGGTCTCCACCTCTCCTAAGCAAAAGTATCTTTTTATACTTTCAATCAATGGTATCTTTTTATACTTGCTGTACAGGACAGCTGATGGAAGCGCATGGCACCGTTTGAGCAAAAATGCTTTCTGGTGGTTTGTTGACTCCAACTGGCTAAGATAACTGGTAGGAGTAACAACATATCTAATAGAGACTGGAGCCAGAAACAGCGGAGCTATTGCTAAGTCTGCTTGCCTCTCGATGTTCTATACCTTTTGTTTCAAGGTTTGTTTTGCTTGGTTGTAGTCCAATTTGAGTATTGAGACTGGGGAGAAGCCTAGTTTGGCAAGGTTGGGCTTGACTGCCTTGATCCATGATGAGGAAAATTTGTCTTGAAGGATTAATGAAGCAAGGCCTTGTGGAAAGAAATTAAGCTTTAGCCAGATATTTAAAGAAGTTATAGAGATTCTTGCTTCAATGTTTATCAATCCTGTCTCCAGGATAAATTTGGATAGAAGTCTTTCCAATGGTGTGAAACACAAAGCTGAGGGTCCAAGCAAGGTCCCGTAGAGAAGCTGTGCTGGCGACTTGGCCAGAAAGAGGTTAATTGCAGCTGGAACACAGTGTTCTCCTTTTGTGT
>NW_015386186.1:172499-173692 GCF_001527695.2 Protobothrops mucrosquamatus | reverse complement strand
AAGCCTGAAATCAGTTTAATTCACCCAACACCAAAAGACAAGATTACCCTATTACCAACAAGCTATCAGCTCTGGAAATCAGGTTTCAGCCTTGCCAAACTAAATCATGGAGCAGGATGGATTATTTCAAACTGATTTGAAATTAAGTCTCAGAACCTTGAGAGTTGCTGACAATCTGATCCCCCACTTCTTAAGATGGGGTTGACAGGAAGTTGATCCACTAAATTGGAGATCACCCTCCCCTGAAATGACCACACTGACCTTTCCTGACAACACTCTCCTGACCCACCATTACTGGGAAAATTTAATGATTATAGCAGTACCTTTACTTTTCCTTCCTGGTAAGCTGCACTTTAGGGATTACACTTATGATTTAAAAGAAAGTAAAAGCTATTATTATTGCTAGATATTAATAGCCTGATTTTCCATAAAACCCTTCAAAGTCCCCCTTTAAAAGCCAATCATATTGGCTGTGGTTGCTGTCTGGGAACTCCAAGCTTAACCATGCAATGTGGAGGAGAGGGAGAGTTTTCTTTGTGTCAGTATTAAATCTCCATGCCTTTCAGGGGATGGCTTCAGTTATAACACTGTGAGAAGGAGAAAAAAATGCTCTTTCTATTTACACATTATCTATGCCATGCATGATTTTATGCAATTCTATCATGTTTCCCCTTACCCAGTTTCATTCCAAGCTAAAGAGCTTCAGTGGCTGTAATCTTTCTGCATAGGGGATTTGCTGCTGTTCTGTAATGATTCGATATACCTTTATCATGTCTCTTCTTTCTTTCAATTGTTCCAAGCTAAAAAGCCTCAAGTGCTATAATCTTTCTTAGCAGGGGAACTGCTCCAGTGCCCTATTGATTTTGGTTACCCTTTTTTGAACTTTTTCTAGTTCTATAATACAATTATTAAGGTGCAGGGATTAGAACTAAGCACAGAGCTCCAGATGTCTCTTCATTATTATTAGGCAGTGCAGAGTTTTAGCTTCAAAGGCAAAAAGGTGCTTTATTGTGTGAAGGGGTACAAAGGAGTCTGCCATTACTTAAAGCTACAGAACCTTTTCCTGGGATTGTGTAGCTGCTTTAGGAAATGGCAGATTCTTTTGTGTCTCCATGCACACTAAAACATCTTTTTGTCTTTGAAACCAAAGCATTACCCAACCGTGACATTATATATACTTAATTGTTCCCTTC
>NW_015386186.1:131968-169700 GCF_001527695.2 Protobothrops mucrosquamatus | reverse complement strand
AACTCATGCACAGCTCCGGTGGACTGGTGGAAGCCTATAACATGCCATATCTGGCTCCAGTTGAAAGCCCTTTACGGAGCAGGGGGGGAACCGCTTTAGGGAGCTTCCAAGGTGCAGATCATGTGAGCAGCATCAGCTGATGGATGCCATTGCCGCGGCTTGTTTGGAGCCGGGATGTCTTCTGCCACCTCATCCTCCTCTGCCTCTGATGACACAGAGGCTTCCTCTGGAGCCAGAGCAACCAAGGTAGCGGTGGTGCTGCTGCTTTGGGAGTGCACCTGGTCCCTCGAAGAGATTCACTCCAGGACCCAGTCCTGGTCCCTGGCAGCCAATGCGGGGGTGAGGACAGGCTGCAGGGGGAGCCGTGAACCAAGGCAGAGAAGAGGGTCTGCTTTCAGGGCCATGGAAGTGTTTCTGGGTTGATCTTCGATGCCCCCGATTTCCCTGGGCAGCTTTCTTTTACCAAGCCAGAGCTTTACTTGCGTTGGCGGCTTAGAAGGAGCCGGTTCTACCCTTCAAAAAAAGGTGCCGAAATGCTGTTCTGGTGCATTCTATGACAAAAAAAGTACTGCCCCTACAACTTAACTTATAAAGTTGAATGATTGAAATACAGTGACATGGACTAAAACTGGTATTTTAAATGCAGCAACATTGGGCTATGTTTCTTTAGTGTTCTAGATTTTATAAATTAATTTCTTTTAAGATCAGCATTTGATTGCATACTTTTATAATCTCTTAACATGTTCCAAATAGCCAAAGATTGTAAACACTGCATCAAAACAGTATTGGAATGATTGTGTCATCACTTTTAAGAGAAATCTGTTTGTTTGTTTATAGTAAGTACCTACATGCTGTTCAAGCAAAAATTATTTTTTGTAACCAGTAAAAAAGAATAAATGTGGCTCAGGGTATACTGTGGAGTCCTTGAGGCTCTCTGAGCTTGGTTGTTTGCTTGCAGATGTTTCATGATGTTACCTAGTTTGGTAATAAAATGTCTGCAAGCAAGCAATCAAGCTCAGAGAGCCCCAAGGACTCCATTATTTAAGTAGCTTAGAAAAGTAATATACAATACATACAATATTAACAAGCATCACAATAAAATCACAATTATATTAGCATACTTACATAAATGTTAGGTATAATAATCTTCTATTTATGTCCCAAATGCCTGATTAAAAATCAATTTTTCACTAAGATAAATTGTAATAACAAGGATGATTATCTTATCTATCATATTTTGCTGGGCAGGAGGTCACACAGAAAATGTTTACTTCCCTCTCTAATCATATTTGTCCCTTTTATCTTCCTAAAGCTGAAGTATTTTTTTCCCCTGTAGGATATACTGTAGGTCTAACAATAAATCCATCCAAAGTTAAGGTGCTATTTTTAATGAAACCATTAAGAATTTTGCAAGATGTGTAGAATAGAATAGAATAGAATAGAATAGAATAGAATAGAATAGAATAGAATAGAATAGAATAGAATGGAATGGAATGGAATGGAACGGAATGGAACAGAATTGAGTAAATAGAATAGAATAGAATAGAATAGAATAGAATAGAATAGAATAGAATGGAATGGAACGGAATGGAACAGAACTGAATGGAACAGAACAGAACAGAACAGAATAGAGCTGGAAGGGACCTTGGAGGTCTTCTAGTCCAGCCCCCTGCTCAACCAGGAGAACCTGTACCATCTCAGACAAGTGACTGTCTAGCCTCTTCTTAAAAATCTTCAGTGATGGAGCGCTCATGATATCTGGAGGCAAGCTGTTCCACTGGTGTGTGTGGGGGGGATTTCCTTCCAGTAAGGGGTCAGCAGAATCTCTAGTGGGTCTGTATTAGGGAGAGGAGGCAGCAGCAGCCACATGCTACCCATCCTTTGATGGATTAATCCATTAATTACATGGCTCTCCCCTCTCACTCTCCCCACGAGCTGAAGATTAGTTCAATTCTTATTCCTCACTCACAAAACAACCCTGTAATATACTACAGTATATTATTTAAATAAAAATAAAACAAACAAATATAAATATAAAATGAATTAGAATAAAATAAACCTCCTACCTCAACAACAGCCACCAAGATTAAGGCAGTACAGTACATACAGCAAATAATATGCTTATCTTACAGAAGTACTGAATTGCAATGCAACATACTTTTAAAAAATTCTATGTATCCCTTCTCTTTTTCATTGTACTGTACAGCACTGTAATTGTTTTTTGCTAACTTCAGCTCATTCTGCCAGTTTTTGTCTGCAGTTCTTTGCAATTTGAAAATAGGAAATTGAGCAATTGGTTTAATAATATGTAATGGACTGGGTTAAGCTTAACAGGAAGGAAGGAAGGAAGGAAGGAAGGGAGGGTCCCTCCCTCCCTCCCTCCCTCCCTCCCTCCCTCTAATACATTTATAAAATTAACTATGATTGCAAAGAAAAGAAAAAGCTCACTTTTTTCTAATATTTTTTTTTCTAGCCATCAAAACCACAAATCATAAGTGCAAGTTTATATTTATTTCATACTATAAGAATAGCCTAATGACATAATATTTTTAAAGTATACATTCACCTTGAGTTTATTATATTATAGTTATTCATGCCATGTAAATCTCAAATCATGATCTTTTAAATTCAGTAATTTTATATTTCTTAATAACTCCCTTTCTTTCATCTTGAACACCAGGCAGCAAAGTATAATTTCAGATCTGGTAAACCTAATGCTTCTCTTTCCTTCGCATCTTGTATTATATTTACGATATACTTATATTTAACTCATGTTTCTTTTTCCTTGCCATACAAATTTAGATATATCTTTATGCCAATGTTCAAATGGTACATCAATCGTCAAACAGGTATTGTTATGTCCTGGGCCTGTGATTGACAGAGCAGGTGCAGGAAGCTGCAGAGAGACCGGGGCAGACCACATGGCAGCCCGGGCCAGATAGGCTGTCTCCAGCCTATTGCGCATGCGCAAGGTGGGAGAAATATGTTGCATTGATTGGCTGACACTATCCCTGCAAAAGGATATAAAAGGGATCTGCGCCATTTTGTTTTGGTTCTGTTGGAGATTGAATAAAGAAGCAACCGTTGTTACTACTGCCTCGTCTCAATGCCTTACCAACGCACAGAACAGAACAGGTATTATCTTGGATAAAAAAATATTCTAGGTAAGACAGTCACCTTAATTGCTGACAATTGTAATTTGTCCCATATTGACATATATACTTTTAAACTTCATTCCATGGCTTAAATTAGTTATTTTGAAATCACATAAAATTCATATTTGTCATAGTTATACTCAAGTATAACACCTTCTTCTCAATCTTAAAACCCATTTTATTCATCAATTTTGTTTAATCTTGTATCTTCATATTTTTGCTAACATATTAGTCTTCTGTTTATTAATCTTGAAACCTGTTAAAGCACATTTTTTAAAAAAAATATTCATTAAAAATTCTATTCTCGTTAAGGATTCAGGCAGGAAAAAAAATAGAAATAGTGTTTAGCCTAAATGTTCATTGCTACTGTATCCATGATACATTTCTTTTAATAGATGCTTGGTGCTAAGTCATATATTTAGTTCCCTGTATAACTATTATATTGAATAAGAAATAATATTATGGTGTACTTAGGTTTAATGTCCCCTAATGCTGAATGCAAAGTTCAGAATAATTTCGTTTAGTACAATTAATTATCTTTGCGATTTAGAAGAGAAACTCTAAATATAATAAGAACATAAAGAAGATTTAAGGCTTAACTTTTGATAATATGTACATCAGTTTTCTTTTCTCTGTAGTTTAATTTTGATGGCTATTTCAATTTGTATGAAAAATAGAATTCTTAGTACACGATTGGTGGTTTTCCCATGAGTAAAGCTTGCTATAATATTTTTAGTTATAAAATACATCAATGCTGCATACTATACATGGATTAGCAATCCAATTGATTTACTGTATTTTTTTCCCTTCTTCCAGTTACTTTGGTGAAATGAAACAACTTTATTCCTCATTTCTGAGAATGCTTGTAAAATGTTACAACAGGAAATGAAGTATATAACCTCCCTGCAGTCCTCCCTTGCCTCCTTGTTTTGCATAAATTTGGGGAAATTTTCCTCCACACAGCTCTCTTCAGCCCTTATCCAGATATAGCATTTTAAGGCAACAAAAGGAACTGTGATGTCATTTTGGCATCCTATCTACAAGTTGTTGTTTTTTTCCTACTTCAATATATCAATGAAAAAGATAAAAGCATTTGATAATTTTCAATATTGAATTGAACTTTGAATCAGCAACATTCCTGATTAGAAAGTAGGTATAATATATGGATTAGGACAACAAAAGGCAAAAGATACATACAGTCTGAACAGAAACCATAGAACTACTCTTTTCAGTTCTGTGGGGGTTATATAAAACCAGCCCTTTCAGAGTGTTTACTGGACATGGCTGTGTGAAATTCTTAAGCCATATGGTCTTTGTTGCTTTGTTGCTTTCTATATAGGGAATAAGGAAAATATATGTTTATCTTGTTTTAATAGTTTAAAGAATTATATTGGTAGATAGCACAATGTCTATCTTCTTCAATATGTCCAGGACCCTGACATATCTTTCTGGGTTCCCAATTTTGTAATATCATTTGTTGTATCTGTCCTATCTACAGTTGAAATTTAGCATATTTTTTGATTACCATTAATATCTGTACTACACTCACTAATGTTATTAATGTGTTATTAATAATTATATGTCTATGTATTTTACTGTTGTGCTCTATGCCACAGAAGCCATAATAATTTGATTTAATTATTGGATTATGATACAGAGCTAAATTTAGAAAAATCTATAGTGTGAATTTGGCATGAACACACCACATGGCGTTACCCAGATATTTCAAGGATAAGTGGGTGAGTGGGTGAGATTACAAAGTCTTATAATGGGCTTGTGGAAGCCATAAGGTATCAGAATATTTAAACAGCTGTGCCCACCTCATAGCAGAAAATGAAAGTCTCTACAGATTGCTATTCCAGCTATGCTCTGTATTGTTCTTGTCCCATGAATTACATAAAGAAAAATTTGTGGCATTGAATTGCTTAAGCCATAGTAAATTTAAGCAAGATGTAGAAAATAATAGTTTGTGGCCTTCTCTAAGCCACATCTTGTCTGCATGCAGAAATTCTATCTTTTTTCATCATTTGCTACCCACTCCAAAAAGTAGCACAATTACTAGATTCTGTCAGTTGCCTAAAAATATGCCCCAGATGACAATGAGTAAGAATGCAAAGTTTAGATGAAAAATAATTTACTTGATTAATTTCTTGGTTGTAAGAACTTTTGTCAACCATTCTAGAAGTTGCCCCAGATTTTCTGAATACCAAGATCACATTACAGTAACACTTTAAATCAATAAGGTTTTCTTTTTAGTATAGATTATTATTTTATCCTTTCAGGACCGTTGAAGAAGAAAATAAAGAAAAAAAGAAAAAATAAATATACTTGAACTATTTTTTCTATTACTTCACTGAGAAAATCATAAGTGATTTGCTGTGAGTAGAATGAGAGGAATATATCATTTCTTAACAAGGAAACAGAAATCATTTCCCTTCCTGCTGTCTAAATACATTATCTTACAACCTTAAAAAATTCTACAAGTACAGTTTCTATTAGTACAACAGAGCATAGTTTTGAAGTCTGAATGACAGAATCCAGTTTTATTTATTTATTCAGCTTATCTCATGTGATTCCATTTGTACTCAAGGGGAGACTGGAGAAAACTCTACATTTACTATTCTGGCAAGGGTCATAAGCAGGTGTGTCCCTAGGTGATTTCTGATATCTTGGTTACACACTGAAAATACCCAGGACATCATAAATAGACAATTTGTATGAAGCAACCATCAGACTTCAAAAAAGCTGACTTCATTTGGACCTTACTTTCTATAACATCTGGGATAAATGCCCATGAAAAATGATGGAAATGAAGGCAAGAAGAGTTTTTAAAAACAAAGGCTGCCTATGAATATCCAAGAAGAAATTCCCAAATGATTTCCAATCATTCTTTTATAGTGAATATACAGTATACTTAAGTGATAATAAGTAACTAGCTGTGCTATTCAATCTATTTATTTGTTACCTTCCTTTATTGTCTATTGGCAGTGGATTCCTTTCTACAGATTTGACTTCATGGTTTTCTTAGCAAAATTTCTGTTCAAAGTTTTCCCCATGGGCACCACTGATACTCTTTGGCACAACTTAACAAAGTTTGTTAAATTCTGCTAATTTATGTGGGGGAGGAAGATCCAAAATATGTTTTTTGTTTGTTTGTTTTTGTTTTTTCTAGGGGTAGACAAAAGAGAGAATTTAGGAGTACAAATTAGGAACGTATCAGGAGGCTCAACCTGACTGGTGACAGTCTGTCATAATTGTTTGTTACTCTTTGAAAAAAGGATGTGCCAAGGAAATTTAATCCCCATTGTACCAAATTCTACCAAATTCAATCTAAGTAGGTGAAAAGGCAGTTTTTACTGTAGCTATAACTTAGAGCAAGTCCAGGTAAAATAATTTTGTCTTTCCTTAGACTAAAGTATTTTTAAGGATAAAGTAGATATTGTTCATACTTATCAATTCTTAATGAAGCTTTTGTTTAGAATCTTTAATTCCTTTTGGCCATTTTAGAAGGTTCTATATAATGTATATCATTAAAAAGGGAGCAGTCAAATCCCTTTTTGGTATCATTAGAACTACTATGAAACTTTTTACAAATATCTTTTAGTTCTTTCTTGCCATGAGCCTCTTTTTTCTATTTAGTATTTTTTGGTATAATGAATTCAGCCATGCAGCACCCTCACCCACCATTTGCACAACCTGGTTCCAAATAGACCCGGGGGTTGGGGGGGCCTACTTTAGTCCTTTAAAATAATACCATTCATTTATTATTATTATTATTATTATTATTATTATTATTATTATTATTGTTATTATTATTATTATTATTATTATTATTATTATTTTAACAAACCTATTTTGTAAATCCAATAAAATATTATCCAGGTCATCCTCTTGATTTATTATTTGTATTTCCCTTTTGATTTTTGAAACATCAAGCAGTTTCTTTTGGATATCCAATGAGGCCTCCTTTGTATGTTATTCTCATAATCTGTGTTTTGTAGATCCACTTTGGATGCCATGTCTGCCTGTTCAAAGAAAATTTGTTCCTCACTGCCAGTTCTTCTCTAACATCGTTTGCATTCAGTCAATCCACGGAAGCAAACATTGCTATTGACCTTGTTGATACTAAATTTTGATTCCATTTTCAATTCCCCTTCAGTATTTTAAATGTTAAAATGTTTTGCATCGTTTTACACCTTCAAGTTAATCAGCTGTTATTCTGGTTTGTTTATTTTTTTAACTAATATGTTTAGTTCTCTCTAGTGTCTGATTTTTAACATTTTTAAAATTACTGTCTTTGACTAAAAGCCCAAACAAATTTGTTTCCCATAGTTAGAAGTCTTTATAATTAATTCAAAAATCTTATTCCAAATGTACGTGGTCCCTTAATCTGTTTATAACTGTTTAGAATCAAAGCCTTATTTAATTTTTTGCTGAATATTTCAATTTTTTAAAAAAAATTCTTAAACTTATATTCAATTTTTTAAAAATGATTGAAGGATTCAATCCAGCATTTCCAATCAATCCAAAGGTCTTAAAGTAAAAATAGTTAGCAAGCCATTTCTGAATGTGACTAGAAAAGGAAATTTGTGAATTTAATGTCTTTTAAAAAACACCAACTTCAGTTGCCAGCCAGTTGACTATTCCTACCTTCTCCCAAGTTCAGAACCCACTGAGGACCTCTGCATTGTGATTTTCTCATGTAAAAACAACTGACTCAGGCTCAAGGCACTTGTAATGGAAAGTGATTTCTCAGAATTTGCATATACATTGATCGTATTAGTCACAGAGGAGCAATTCTCTATCTGGGTGATTCTAAGGGTGCAATGCTATGCACAAAATAAGCCTCAGTTTTCAGTGAGGTTTACTCTTAGGTAAGGATAGGTGAATTAATAAATTATTTACAAAAACCTTTCCCACACAATACAGAAATTTGAGTAAAAGCAATTACAAAAGATTAGAGAGAAAATAAAATTGGGTGCAAAGCTAATACTTATTTAACAACTTCTTTGTTGGCTCGTGCATCCTGAAAATATTTATTCCATGCTGTATAAGAAGCAAATAATAAAATATTGGCTAATCCTTGGTATAAATCAACAATGAAAATATTAAAGAGACAATAACATTTTATACATGATTAATACCTAATCTGCACGTAAGTTGGGGTTTTAAATGTTTCCTTTAAAGATTTGGAACATATAGCATTAGAATGTTGCTTGTGCAATTTGCTGCTTCTGGACAAAGATATATACTTTTCCAGTGTTGAGTACAGTACATAAAGTGAATTTATTATCTTATAACTATACAAGTCTTGTTTGGGCACATACTATTTTCATTGCATGTATCTTGAGTCACTATTAATGGTCTTGTAAAAATCACATACCGAGAAGATAATTTGCCTGTAATGTGTAGACACATCATGATGTTTATCTAGCTTGGTAAAGTAGTGCTGCAACCTGAACAACTTAATCTAATTATTTATAGAGACCCTTCCATTCCTTAATTTTTCAAGGGGACATTTTGTCCTGTCTTTCACAATTCTGTGCAATATCTAAAATACATAAGATGCCTGTACATTTCTGGTGAGAGTTGATCCATTCTGTGATATAAGTTTCAAATATGAATGCATCATATGAAACAAAATTTGATTATTATGGATATCACGAGGCAATGAATTTCCCATGTAAGAATTCTACGAACTAAAATGCAAAGGCATTTGTCTGGAGAAGCATCTTGAAATATCAAGGTTTATGAACCTTACTGTTTGTAATGAATGCTTATTGAAAGAAATAAAAATGGCTGCATATAATAACTTGCTTTTCTCCACTTAATGATATGGAAGTGACAGTTCTGTTTTGCAGGACAAACTTAAAAGTACATTGAACACAATAGAGAGGCAAAGAAGTGTGTAAAATAAAGCAAGAGATGGAATCAAGAATGAACATAGACTAATATCATGAAAATAGTGGCTATTTTAATCACTATTTTAACAATGTATTTTTAATACATTGATGACCATAAGGCCAAGGAAGGAATCCAGGGCTTCATCACTTAATACTTCATTCCAGACTGACGCAGAGCCATTGATGTATACTTACAAGTTCCCCAGCTGTGTAGTAATCTCATAATAGAATAGTGTAAGCCATGTTTACCTATTCTCTATTAAATATTCATGGGAAACTTTATTATTGAAGGCAAGGTATACTATGCCTACTACATTCCAGTAAGCAGCTAAGCTGGTAATATTACTAAGCTTAGAGAGGGCTGTAAAGCACTGTGAAGTGGTATATAAGTCTAGGTCAGTGGTTCTCAACCTTTTTAATGCCGCGACCCCCAACCGGTCGAAAGTCGAGGACTAAACCGGTCGTAAGTCGAGGACTAAACCGGTCGTAAGTCGAGGACTAAACCTGTCGTAAGTCAAGGACTACCCAACCAGTCGTAAGTTGAGGACTTTCCCTGCCCGGGAGCGCTGCGCATGCGTGGTTCCGCCCCCTGCGCTGGCCAAGGCATAGCTGGCAAGCGGCAGAGACGGAGCAGGCCGACCACCAGCTGGCCCAGCTCAAGGGAGGTAAGGCACCCACCGGAAAAGGGGAAAAAAATGGCAGACAGCCTTGCTTGGCAACCCCCGTGAAATGGTCGATCGACCCCAAATGGGGTCACGACCCATAGGTTGAGAACTGCTGGTCTAGGTGCTATTGCTATTAGGAGTGTTAAATGAAAAGAAATGCCTTCAACATTATAAGCCACTGATTACAGTACTGATGCACTAATAATTGATGTATTATTTGGCATCTGCTATTTCACTTCAGTGGTTGGGAAGTTGCTGTGAGAAATATTACATGTCTATTGAATATAATGAGTAATATTATGAAATATAAATCTGCTATGAGTAATTTGCCATGACTGAATTTTTGATTTGAAGGAGTTATTCCAACTGAAATTCAGCACTAAGCCACAGGTTGTTTATATTGATGATTGTGGTGGCATGAGTACTGGGCATGGCTGAGCCAAAACAGGTGAAAAACATTGTAGAGATTTTTCTATATCCTTCAGATATCCATGCTGGAGATGAGGCTTTTTCTTCAGGTTCTGTTTCACCTGAATTGAAGGCCCAATCTCTCTGGACTAATCCAGTTCAGTTTGGGAGTCAGACTTTTTCTAAAGCATATATTCATTTATTTAGATTTGTATCTACATTTATTTTCTGTTCACTGTAATTTCTTCAGTACGTAATTTAAATTTAAAAGAATTATGAAAAAAATACTATGTTCTTGACAGATTTGTTTCAATAAATGAGCTTTGTAACACTAAAGACACCAGTCACTGGAATTTTATTCTTTTTTCTTCTACTACCTTTCTCTTCATAAAACGCAATGTCCCTGTGCAAAGCCTTTGGAAGCAGTGATTTGCAATGCAAATGAGCACAGATAAAACACTGCTTTAAAATGTTAAAACAGCTATGCTGTTTGCAAGGCTTCTGATTGTCGCTCTCTCTATATGTGCATGGACAGGCATTGGCTGCACAGGTGCTCACGTGCAAAGATAACTGAGAATAACTTCCCAAGCATGTCAACCTTGCAAAGAACAAAGTGACTTTAACTATTTGTAAAATATGTCTTTTGAAGTTTTTCCCTAGCCTTAATAAATAGAATATTTCATGGAGGTTGAATAATTGCAGAGACATGTGTCTGTGTGTATTGTTTTGATTTCCAGTTTTGCCCTTCATTTGATTGGGAAGTCTTTCTTTTTTTCCCCAGAACAAAGGTGTGAAAGTGTTGGACTCAGAACAATTGGGTGTGTGTGTGTGTGTGGATATCTAGCATATATGAAGGACAATGTGCTGGACCAGTCAGTTAGCTTAAGAACTGCATGTTAGAACGTTTAGCATTTAAAGGGTTAAATGCTGTTTCCTTAAGAGATGGCTTATGGGTAATGTAGTTTTAGCAGTCAGTTAATCCTATAGTTTATCTAGTCAGTGGGAGGAGTTAAAAGTTATTGCAGGACATCCTGTTACATGCCTTTGTGCCTTTGTATTATCTCTTTGCATGGGTTCCAGCCACATGGCTGGAAGCTCCATGCCAAAGCATGTAACTTGTATGCAGAAGAGGGAAAATCCATTGTTCATTTACCTGTGAAATGAGTCCATATTACTGCCTATATTCTGGAAGAACTTCTACATAAATGTGAGTTAATGTTTTGAGGATACCTAGAATAAAAGTAATCTTTGTTTTGACTTATTCCACCGAGTTATCTGTCTGTCTCAGCGGAACCTAGCAGCTTATTCTGCGTGAGGCAGAATAGACAATAAATAAGGCAGGTTTTGTTCCCTTTGAAGTTTCCTATATTAACTAAATAGCTTCAGTCCATGATTCTTAGTTAGAAATAGTTAGTACAAAACATCACTTGTTAACTTGTAGAATTAAAATAACCAATGTCATAAATAATTTTTTACATTTCCGGTTAGGTTTACAATTTACAATGTACATACACTTGGGAAGATTTTTTGTTTATAATTATGCTTAAGTATAGTCTTCACCATTTCTTTTTTAGTTTTTTTATAGTTTCTTTGTTATTGTTTTTTATTTGCTTTCATGAAACAGTGTATGACAGACCATCAGCAAAGCTTACTTTTAGCCATTCAGAAAACTGATCTGAATAATTAAATGAACGGTAAGTATACACTGAACCCTGTTAAATAACAATTTTGTTTCAAAAACTTTTACTGTAAAAAAGCACCTTTTAAGTTAACTATTATGTCTTAACTCAGCATTTCAAAATAGAAATATTTTTTTAGGCACTGGACTAGAAACTGGGAGGCTGAGTTGTAGTCCCACTTTAGGCACCAAAGCCAATCTAAAGCAGTCGATCTGTCACAGCTCTAGGAAGAAGGAAGGAAGTGGCAAACCAGATCCAAAATCTCACCAAGAAAACTGCAGGGATTATTCCTGGCAGTTGCCAGTCGAGATGTTTTGAAGGCACTACCAAAACAAAACAAAACAAAACAGTGCAAAAACCAAGTGTAACACCCAATAGTTAGGTAACACAGAGATAAAAGGATCTGTTAATTGTATTAACAATGTATTAATACAAATGTGTCTTATCATACAATGTACACCTTAGATGCAGAAGATCAGCAGATTGGTAGATGTTCATTATGATTTGGATGTAGCCAAAGAGAATGGTTTCAAAAGTGTATACCAAAGTAGAAGATTTAATTCAAAATGGATGATACATAGGAAAGTACAGGGAAATTAAAACTAAAAGTATACTCATAAATCTGTGAAATCAACCATGTAGTAATATATTTTGGGAGTTTCCATTCAACAGCTAGAATTTTATACCTTACATTCTAGATATGTTAGAGAAGTCAGCATTTTCTCACTATGAGAGCTGTGGTCCAACTGATGTAAAACAACTACTTTTTTTCTGCCTTAGAGTCAGTCTTGACTTCTGATGACTGCCTGGACAAGTCCCTCTAGTTTTCTTGGCAAGATTTCAAAGTGATTTGCCACTGCTTACTTCTTAGGGCTGAGAGAGAGAGAGATTGGGTAAGTTCACCCAAGGTCACCTAGCTGACTTTGTGCCTAAGGTGGGACTAAAACTCACATTCTCCTGATTTCTAGCCTAGTGTGTTAACCACCACACCAATCTAGCTCTCAAAACAAATGCTAAAAATCTAAAATTGTTTTAAGCTAAAGCATCTGGTCACTTATTTTCAAATTAATTAACTCTTGTTAAATCTTTTTCACCCACTTCCAAAATGAGACAGAAAATACAGCTACTGTATATTTTTGTGTAGTTTATAATCAGTTAACATTAGACTCAATATACTGTAAATATTGAAAATTAATTCATAATGGTCCCCAGCAAAGGCGGTGAGCTGGGGTCTCTGAAAGGGGCAGAGATTTTGTTGTGTTTTCCCACACACATAAAATTTATGGAACTCCTTTCCCAAAAAGGCCCAATTAGCATTAGCATAATTTCAACAGTAGGTGAAGACTTTTCTATGTTCCCAAGTTTTTGAATTGGCTGTTAATTGGCTTTTAATTTGTATTGCTGTAGATTTTGAACGATGGCCTTGCCGCTGCGTAATTTGTGTTTTCATTGTTTTGCTGCTATGGAGCAGTTAAAAAAAAAAGCAATGTAATTTAAAAAAAACCTTTTTTATATTAAATGTAAGTTTATAGTCACATCTAAAGTATTTTATATTAAATATATAACACATACTTCCAAACCAACAAGCACAACATATATAATGTTGCTACCATTTACAAAAATGCAAAAATCTTTACATCTTAAATGCATATTATACATACTATATGTAATGTGTTCCTATATTATTGGCATTCTAGTCAATATTTAATGAAACAAACTTCCGTTTCATAGTTTTGATATTGCACATTTTTTCTAAATATAAATTGGTCCTGTAAAACATATTTTAGCTATGAGAAGTAGGTATTGTTATCTGTTTGAATGCATCATTCACTTCCTTCAAAGTTGGTTGCTTCCTTTAAAAATAGTTTCTTGAAATAAAATATCTAGACAAATTGTTAATGTGGAAGAGTTTTCCAACTGATCTTTCTGTCTGAGAAATCTGTAAACTATTCAGATTTTCTTGATCAGTTCCATAACCACCAATATTTATATTTCCAGTAGCCTGGAATTGTGAGATGGGTGGCATATAAATTAAATAAGTAAAATAAATTTCAAAAACCTGCATATAACAAAGAATCAATGGTATCATGGAATTGTACTTAGTGATTTTAATTCTCCGGTGTAGTTAAAATTCCTATGCAATACATACAGTAAGAGTGATACATACATTAGGAGTCTTAGCCATTGTCATGCATATCAATTGTATAGCATCCTGATCTTCAGTAAGACGTCTGTAATGCGGAAATACAACAATATATATTTAAAATTGCTCTATAATGTGTATGGCACAAATGAAGAATAATGAAACAGGTTTGGTGTTTTCCACTTGGGCATGGATTTTGAAGTGCTTTTAAGTATGAGGGAAATCTGTAGAGCATCAGGAAACTGGCAGCCATGCAGATCATCAGAACACTAGCTCATTGCTCAAGAGACAAAGATGAAAACTGATGTTATATCTGTCAGATGTACTGACATTATTTTTTTCTAGAAGCAAAGATCAGAAGATAAGCTTTAGTCAACCAAACAACTTTGTTCCTGGGATCGGAAGATGATGAGATTTGAAGCATGCCAGGGCAGGAGCACAGATAGACTTTGAAAGTTTGCAGGATGCAACCAGCAAAAATGATATGCTTCAATTCTTCAGTAATTTCCTCTGTGGAAATTAGATTTGGCTTGAGTGTTTAGTTACTAGAAAATGTTAGACCACCAGGAAAAGGGGAAAAACATGTGCTTTGAAATTTGTTACAAATAGACTTAAAATTAACTAGGCAGCGGTTCCAGCCATCTGATTAGATACCTGGAAAAAGTTCAAATAGAGAAGTGTATTATGATGAGCTATTGCAGTTTGTCTCAGCATACTGCATTTACCCCCTTGCCAGCACCAGTATGTTAGCATGGGATAAAACTGTTCTTTTTTTTTAATTGTGAATATAGCACACTATATAAAATGTGCTCAAATTGGTACTGTTCTTGGCAAAATGATGCAGATGACAGATTGGCTAAAGCTTTGTAATCAATTTATATGGTGTGGGGGGTTGGGGGGGGTTGCTTTATTATGTGAAAGTCTCTATTCATCACCTCCATGATGGGTGTCATGGAATTCACCTGGTGACTGTAATGGGATATGGAACACTGCAATGTAAAATGTAATAGAAGTAACTGTTAAAGGACACAAATTAATAAATGAAGAAGAGAGACAAATGTTTGTCAAAGAAACTGAGAGAAAGGGAAGGATACAATTGAGGAGAATGTAGAATACAATGGTCTGCTGTTATGAAATGGAGTTAATGAATACATACAAGAAATGAAGATTTTTTTAATTATGAATAATAGGCCAAGATTTGTATCAAGAAATGTGCATGACTTATATTTAGACTGCTGTTCCTGTGGCTGTGTATAAAAGTAAGAGTGGCTTACTTTCTGAGTATTGATTTATATGAATTAATAACATAAGGTTAAAAATAAAACTGAAACAAAAATCATTGCTGAGTAGTCAAAGGTTTTCATAAAGAACCATGTCTTCACAGCTCTTCGGATGCCAAAGAGGGTTAGGAAGAAATTATTCCTTAAAAGGTTTGATAACAGCAGGAAATCTAAATAAGGAGTTGTTGTATATGATATTTTCTTAGTGGAGGGATCCTCAACTTCGTGCTTTGCAGGACTCACCAGATGAACAGATTCAGTTCAGACAGGCAGTGTGGAGCTATCCAAATCCTGGCCCTTTTAGGGTTTAAAGTAACAACTAGCATACTGAACTGCAGCCAGAAACTATAAGGCAGCTTCTTTATTTTAGTAGCAGTGCTACATGGACAAATCTTTGTATGTTCAAGTAAATAGCTAGTTGCCACTGCATGCTGAAAAAAAATGAAATGTCTGAATTGTATTCAAACAGCCCAATGTACAGCAAGTTGCAGATACCAGGTGAGAAGAAGTAAGTCACCACTTAAAATAGAATAACATAGAATAACAGAGTTGGAAGAGACCTTGGAGGACTTCTATTCCAACCCCTGCTTGAGCTGGAGACCCAATACCATTTCAGCCAAATGGCTATCCAGTCTCTTTTTAAAAGCCTCCAGCAATGGAGCACCCACAACCTCTGTAGGCAAGCCAGTCCACTGGTTAATTTTTCAGACTGTTAGGAAAATTTTCAATTCAAGGTTGCTTCTCTCGTTTAAATTCCATCCATTATTTCTTGTCTTGCCTTCTTTGTGGCAACCCTCAAATATTGAAACACTGCTATCATGTCTCCCATAGTCCTTCTTTTCACTAGACTAAACATACCCAATTCCTGCCACCATTCTTCATATGTTTTAGTCTCCAGTTCCCTAATCCTCTTGGTCACTCTTCTCTGCACTCTTTCCAGAATCTCAATATCTTTTTTTTATATTGTGGTGACCAAAACTGGATGTACTATTGTGGTCTCACTATGGGTCCTCATTTCCAATAGTCACAGTTGATATCATGGTCAATGGTATTAAAAGCCATCAAAAGATCCAGCACTACCACAAAGGTCATACTTTTCTAATCCCAGACCCAACAAAAATAATCCATAAAACAACCAATGTTGTTTCCAATATTCAGGCTTGAATTCTGATCCATTCTGAGTAATATTTGTAACTACATCCCTTTATTATTTTTTCAAATACTTTACCTATAAAAGGAAAATTACAGACTGTTTGATAATTGTACCAAGTAGCCTGATTGGTAGATGGTCTTTTGAAGAGGAGACACATCACTGTTTTTTTATTAAGGTGGGAGCAAACACTTCTCCTTCAAAGATGTAGCCAATGCTATCCAAATCAACCTTCCATCACCTCCGTGGCAGTTTTCACTAGTTAGGTTAGATAAGGATCCTATCCACAAGCTGTTAACAGCACAATGATTCCAGTCTACTTCCTCATGACCTAAGGATTCAAATTGATTTTAGTTAACTATGCACTGTCATCTCAGCTGGAACTTCCTGGCTGATGTCCAGCTCTGAGCAATTAGAATGTTATCCTCCAGACAGAAAGTGAATTCTTTGTGATGGTTCAGCAGTTGATTTTCTGGCCCAGTTTTCCCCAACAGAATCAGATAATTTTCTGAACTGCAACAATTTGTAGATGCAATAAAAATACAGAATTTGTCCTCAACACGACATAACACAAAAGAAAAAAAGAATAAAATCAGGAAAAAAAACAGTGGAAGGAACATACAAGATCAGTAAATAAGCACAAGAAAGAAAACCAAATATTAAAATAAGTTCAAGGTTCCACCTGCTGTCACTTAAAAGATGCCACACTATCCCAAGTCTGAAACTATATTGCTTGTCCCCTGGGACTCATTCTATATTTTTCAATCTCAAAGTGTTCTCTGATAGAAATATATCAGCAACAAACTGAGAAGGTTCTATGGTACCACATTGCCTAGGCAGTTGCCAACAATGTATCAACCTTCAAAGTGATGTTTATACCATTCCTGAGCAAATTGGCAGTGAGGTATCTGGCTAAGCAAGGATGAGTGACAGCATGTCTAGAGAGCGGAAAGAAATATATTGAAGCAGCATGAGAGAACAATAGAGACAAGGTGGTAGAGAATACAATATATTACATCTTGAAGGCTATAGAAAAGATAGGATAGAACTCTAACAAATAAACAAATAGTAGTATTCACTACCTTGGTCCTCCTGCATCGCATTCTTTGAATTATCCTTAATATTCTTTTGGTTTATTTTTTCATCTATTGAGTTATCGGACATACAATATTAAGATTATTCTTTAACTGTTAATCAAAATCTTAAATCTAGAAAAAATTAAGTAATCCATCAGCCCAGAGAGAGTCTTCATCCCTACTGATAAGCAGTGAGAATTAGCATGCACACAGAGAGATAGGTAAGTTAAATATACCTAAAATACTTATTTGTAGATATTGAAAATGACTACTATGATTAAGATACTTTAAGATTTTACTGGTTTTTAAATGGAGTCACTTTGAATGGATTGGCGTTAAATGGATTAATTTTTTTATATATAAAAAGTTACAGTAAGATACTCGATTCAATTTCTCATATTCCTCAAGTTTCCATTTTATTAATATTGGAAGGGGTTTTTTCGGTCAATAGACGAAAAGACACATCCAAATACCTAACAATATATTTGCTACAAATTTACCACCCATTATGGAGAGATTTTGCTTCACTCACCATGGGAGGATGACATACTATGTCAAAAATACATAACAAAAATAACAGCAGCAGCAGCAAAAACAACAACAATAATAATTTTGTGGAAGCATACATTATGGAAAAAACCCAATCTTTCAGATGGCATGTTATTGATTCTTGCAGATTTCTTGCAAGATGACTTATTCTCTCATATAAATAAGGCAATAAACCAAGCAGTAAACTTTTTTTTCTTCGACTATATCAAGTAAGTATAGCAAGTAATTTATAACTTAATTAAATAAAATTACTGTTGCCAGGAACAGTTAGGATTTATGCTGTTTTGCAAAGCAAGAAACTACATTGTTGTTGTTAGTTGCGAAGTCGTGTCCAACCTATCGCGACCCCATGGACAACGTTCCTCCAGGCTTTCCTGTCCTCTACCATCTTCTGGAGTCCATTTAAGCTCATGCCTACTGCTTCAGTGACTCCATCCAGCCACCTCATTCTCTGTTGTCCCCTTCTTCTATTGCCCTCAATCTTTCCCAGCATTAGGCTCTTCTCCAGTGAGTCCTTCCTTCTCATTAGGTGGCCAAAGTACCTGAGTTTCAACTTCAGGATCTGGCCTTCTAAAGAGCAGTCAGGGTTGATCTCTTCTAGGACTGACCGGTTTGATCACCTTGCAGTTCAGGGGACTCACAGAAGTCTTCTCCAGCACCATAGTTCAAAGGCCTCAATTCTTTGGCGCTCAGCCTTTCTTATGGTCCAACTTTCACAACCATACATTGCAACTGAGAAAACCTGGCCTTGACTATACGTACTTTTGTTGGCAGGGTAATATCTCTGCTTTTTAGCATTCTGTCTAGATTTGCCATAGCTTTCCTACCCAGGAGCAAGCATCTTTTAATTTCTACCGACGTCAGGGGTAGACACCCCTAGAACCTCGGGTCCTTCTATTTTAGACAGTGATAGGGGTAAAGAAGGGGTAGATAAACGGTCCTTAACTCTCCCGGCCTACGGTACTAGAACCAAAAGAATTACAACTCAAAGTTCGGTTAAAAACGTGAGAGGAAGAAGTGGGTGTAATTCTCCGAGAAATCAAGGAGAAGTGTTTCTGCCATTAGAGTGGTATCATCTGCATATCTTAGGTTGTTGATATTTGTCCCAGAAATCTTAATTCCAACTTTTGATTCATCTAGCCCTGACTTTCTCTTGATGTGCTCTGCATATAAGTTAAGATAGTATTATTTTGGAAAAGATAGAACAAACTTACCTAAGGATGTATTTTTATCCCCAAATGGTTTTTGTATGTTGCAAAATAGTGAATTTCTCATGTATTCCTAACTGTACTGAATTTCTTGATGCAGGACTTAAGAGCAAGTTAGGAATATGGAAATAAAATAGATATTTTATCAGCAATTATAACAAGACATGATGAGCATTGACTCTCTCATAATAATCTTTCAATACTCTTGAAATACAGAGAGCAATATTTCTTAAAAGTTGTGAGATGATGTAATAACTGCATAGTAATCACAATAACTTATTTCAATCCATAGTTTAGCTACTGTACTCAATACCACTTGTCATAGTTCATTGGGCAACTCCATGAAAACCATGGTCATAACCTAAACATATTGCAGAATCAGGCATTATAAATTGAACTTTTATCACTTTGTAATAAAAGGCCACAAAAGAAAACAAGACAGGGAATAAATACTGATTAAAAGCTTCACAAATGTAACATTATACCTGTAGCATATTATTTGAATAATTTGCAGTTCCCATAATGAATATATGTATTACAAATCAAGTTTTTTGCAGTTATGGATTTTCTTTAAAGAATTATTGTTTTACATAAAACAGGCACATACAACAAAAGATATGAAAATATAAGAGCTGAAAGGAGCAGACTGTCAGCCCTCCCAGGTAAACCAGATAGGATGGTTTAATTTTATTTTATTGTAATGCTATATTTGCAGAAATTTGCAAGTCTAAAGATACAAATCTCCCACCTCCAAGGTCTTCCATACATTCCATTATAAGTCAAAGTTGGCATGGCTTGTCTCACCAGCTCGTATTTCTGGTCATCGAACAGTTCTTCTCTGAACTGGTCAATCAGGGCTAAGTCATTCCACCCTACATCACCAGCAAGTAATTTAAAGTCTGAAATATATTCCCTTACTTTTCTCTGTCCCTCTTGAGCTGTGATTGCCTAGCTGTGATTTTTTTATACAATCCCCAAAGTCTCCTTTGGGTTTACACATGAAGTTTTGATAGTTGTCCAGAATCAGGTCATTCCCATCAATGAACAATGCTGCCCATTTGGCTGCTGCTTCCTTCAGCAAGCTCAGCACAAAGGTTACTTTGGTGTGATCATTTGAAACTCCACTAGCCTGGCTAACATAAACATTCCACACTGTGTGATGAACACCAGGAATTGATCCTGGTCCCCTCCAAACTTCTCAGGCAAACTCCCATGGGAAACTTTGGTTGAGCCACTATCTCTTGTGCTGCTGCAGGTTGGGCAAATTTTGTCCCATTGCTGCATTAGTTTTATCATGACATTCTGTAAGTTGGTCATCTGTATATGTGTTGGTTGGTGGTGTTATAACAATGCAACTGCCAGATGTTCAGCGGGGTTCCTTGAGAATCAGAGGTCATCCTTGAAATGCATGGGTTTGGAAGAGAATAAGAGATTTGCAAGATTGATGTCAGTCCTCCCAGGTAACTTGGACAGGAAACACAACTAGATGATCTAATACTACTTTACTGTAAGGCTACATTAACAGCAAGTCTGAAGGTACATATCTCCCATGGCCACCTTTAACTTCATGATCCAATAGGCCAGGTTCTTCCTAAGTGTCACCATCTGACTATTAACCCCTCAAGGCTTTACCCTCTCCTATCAGATCTTTCCCTTAGCAGCATCTCTTTCCCTTGTCCTTCAAGTTCATTCTCACCTACTGTTATACACATATGTGAAATTTCAATCTTAAGCACCTCTCATAGAATTGTGGAGTTGAAAGGGATTATAAGAATAATTTAGTCAAACCATCTGCAATATGTAGAAAAAAAACAGTGAAAAAATTTCAAAAGATCACCATCTAGTCAATTGTTAAAGACCTCAGAGACACAAAACTCACAAACTCTGTAGGAAAACTTTTCTTTTGCTATAGATCTTACATCTGGAATTTTTTGCTTATATTTAAACAACTATATAACTAACATGTCGGTTATTTCAGGTCCAAGTCTGTGTCATCAGAGAATTGTTTGATCTTCCCTACATTAACTGATAGTGTGTCTTTCTTCAATCGTCTTTTCTCCAACTGAACATCTCAATTTCCTCCAGCCTGTCCTCACATGGTTTCAAAGTTTCTTCTAACATATCTCAGAAAGGCTACATCTTGATGCTGTCTTAAACTGCTGGCTCCTATTCATCTAACAGAAATGATCACATCCAAGTCTTTCTCCAATATAGTACTTCCAAGCCATGAATCTGCCATCTTGTAATTGTATTCTATAGTTTTCTAAGTGTAATATCTTACATTTGTTCTATTGAACGACATCGTTCCCTCCAGCCAATTTTCTAAACTTGTGCAGATTGGATTAAAAGCTTGTTGTGCTATCCTGAATGTTGACCAGACCTCCCAATATTGTGTCATCTATAAATTTAATAAACAGGCCATCAATTTCATTATGTTGCCGCAAAGATAGTGCAGCTCATTTTGTCCTGTTATTCCCTGTTTATATGCTACTGACTGCAGCTCCATAGTGTATTGTTTCACAGCAGCAGTATCCATGGAGATAGCAATTTTAAATATTCGTCTAAATATAAAATCTATGTTAACAGTCTTTTCTACATCTGTTACTTCAAAATTTCACAGACTAGCCAATCTATTTACCTTAAAAATATTTAAGTTTATATATAATGTCCAGTCATATGTGGCACTATCAAGCCTATTAATCTTTCACAATGAAACTAGCCATCCTGCTGCCTTTTTCCATCTTTGTCTTATTTTACACACTGCATCCAGTGTTAATATGTTCTTGCTCCTATTCCTTCTTTTTTTACTGCCCTTTGTCCCCTCCCCACCTCCAGAGATAAGAAAAAGCTTTTTTTACAGTACCACTTAATTGCATTGTTGTGTCTGTATTGCTGATCAAACAGATGACACTTCAGTCTGAAGCTTGTTTTTCTGCTGCTGGCTTTGTTGAAACTTCTAGAAGAAATAGTTCTAGTCAATCTATAAGAATTTCAATAAACATAGCCATCCAAGATAATTGAATAATCAAACCAGATCACAGGCATTCTTAATCAATTCTTCTATCAACAATCCAGGCAACTATAGGCAGCTTTCTAAGGGGGATGAATTGTTATAACTAGATACCACTTAAACATAAATATTCTCCAAAGAAATATATCTAATTTTTTTTTCTCAGGGCCTTAATTGCCTGGAAAATTAGAATGTTTTCATTTAGTTTACAAGTGCCTGGTCTTTCTTTGAAGTCAGTTATCTTAGTTTTCGAATTGTTGCTATTTTTAATGTGTTAATAGAGCTGTGTGTTTGTGTGTATGTTTGTGTAAGTGTGTATGTGTTTACTGTCTGAAGACTGGGATGAAATAAAAAGTTTGAATACAGATTGCAAAGGATCTGAAGCCCAATTTCTAAATATGCTTTTCAGATTTCTAAATATGCTTTTCAGATTAAAAAGGAAATTTCCATATCTGTTCCCATTTGTGAAAGTTTTTTCTTGTTATTAATAAACAGTCCCTTGATAATAACAAGAAATACATAATAGAAATGCTGACATTTGCTACAGAATCTTTTTATTATTTCAAGTGTGTTAAGGAAAAAGCACTATTTCTGGATTATGTACATTCATTTTTAATTAAAAGTGATTTCACACTGTCATCTCTAAAATATTTTTTTAAAAAGAACTTTAGTTCTGCCTGAATAACATTAATCATTTTCATTTTAGGAATTTGTAGATTGTAATCTTAATCAAAATGGGTAATGTACTGCCCTCAACAGCACTGATATTTATTCTTGGAGAAGTTTAAATTCTTTTTGCTGGTTTTCTAAACATACAGATATGTTTAGAAAACATATAACCATCTAATTAGCCTTATTAATCTACATTAGCAAACAAACATTTAAATATCAATCAAATTTACTACAGTGATTGACCAGTGATTCATATAACTTAATTAATATGAGAAAAAAGAACTGAGAAAATAAGATTAAATAGATGCACACGAAATAAAAGATATAAATGCAATGAAATAATAAAAATAGTAAAATAAGAACAGAAAAACTGTGTAATAAAATATTATTAAAAGTTAAACGTATTTTAATGTTCATAGCATAAAAGCCTAATAAAATATCAAAATGTTAAAATACATAAACTAATAGCCACTGACCAACTTTTATGAGAAAACAATTGCATTTCAATACAATTAATAAGAAGTCTATAGTTAATAAAATATATATGATAAGAGTGAGAAGGTTGACTTCAGCCTAAAAAAGTGTTTAACAGTAATTGTGAAAATGATTGAAAGAAAAAGATTGCCAATGTGTTTGCTCTTGTCCTCTCTCTGTAATTATCCATTTATGAATTTTAATTGCTGCAGTGCAAAACCTGGCAGCATTAAATGTGATAAATGGTTTTTGATTGGAAGAAGAAAATTATCAAGAACACTTTTGTTTTGATCTGTAAAATGTGTCAGTAAAGAAAGAATAAAAGTTTGTCAACTACCTGGGCATAGGGCATAGGGGCATTATAAAAATTGGGCAACATAAAGTCTTAGGGCCAAAGATTTTGTAGTAAAGGATTTCAGAACGTTTGTATGCAGTCTCTACATTTTGTCTGGATAAACTTCATGACTGTTGCTATACTTGTTTGTGATTATGAAGCATCATGATCAATGTGCATCTTCTAAACAACTCTAGTCTGGGGCACCAACTCCAAATATTGGAATTCTTAACCTATTCAATTTTCTTCCTCTTGATAGTTAATTCAAATTTAATTATTACAATTTATATATCCACCAATTCCAAATGACTCTTTTAATATTTTTTTTTTGCGAAAACCACCAGTTTGGTTATCTCATCATTGCTTACCAACACATTGCTGCCCCCCCGCACTTCCTGCTCCCCCTCCTCTCATTTTTTTAATTTCATACTACTGTACTTTCACTGTTTATTTTTATTGCTTCATTCCTTTACTATTGTTATTTTTACATTTTTATTATTTTCTTCATTTTATTATTATAAAGTGCCCAGAGTAGCCCTAGAGTGAGATGAGCTGCAAATAAATTTAACAAACAAAAAAAAATAAATGACTAAAATGTTTTGAGGGCTTCTCTGAATCCTACAGTATTAATGAAATCATAGCCACATTATCAGTTTATAGGAGAACTGAAATATCCAGACACCCAATCTTGTGGAAAGGAGGTGGAAACTTAAATTGGACCATCTACCTGATAAGGAGTTTAAATAAATAGTAAGTAAGGTGGCTAAAATACAAACATGTGTAATTCCATTTCAAACAGGAATTGAGTTACATAAAATATTTTGAGGTTTACACCATTTCTAACCATAGTGTGTTGAGACCTGTCTATATTTGTATTAATCTACTTCTCCCAAAGAATTGTTCTCCAAAATGTATTTACTTATACAACTTACCACCAAACCTCAGACAGCTTTGGACAGCTTACAATTTAAATGCATTGTTCTTCAGAAGAAGAACAATGCAAATAGACAAGTTGACAACCATCCTAACAAAGTCTTGAAGAATAGTCCGGCTTTCAAAGACTTTCTGGATATCATCATGATGGCAGTCATATGTATCCCTGGATGAATCCTGCAATAGAGAAGATAAACATCCCAGCTCCCAATAGATGGCATTGTTAACTGAGGAAATTTGGAACATAGCCACTGCCTAACCTTATCAAGATAGAAAATTTATAGATAGGCAGTCATTCATACGGCAAAGCCCTTAGACTATGAATGGCTTTTTAGAATTAAAATCTATAAAGATCTATACAACTTTATAGATCTTTTATATTTTCATATATATATTAATAAGATTTAATGTAGAACAGCTGGGCCAAAAAGAGGCTGCTTACTGCCTAGTTTCAATCTGTTCCCTATCCCTACTTGTAATTTGCAATCCATATCACAGGCAAAAATGTTGTTAACTGTACATAGCAAATGTGATATTTCTTTGGAAACATTCCCCATACCCTTTTTAAAACATTAACACAATAATGACAATGACCTAGTCCTGAGGAACATGACTAATGTAACCTGCATTTTAAAAAGGGGATTATAAAACAGGAGCCAAGAGCTGACTCTTCCTCCAGCATTTCAGGAAGAATGGTATTTCTACTATTATTTGGTCAGACTTTGCCTAACTTCAAAGACTTCAAAAGATTTCTTGTTTGGACTGGGAAGAGTTCTTTAATTTATTACAGTGTTGTTGTTTTTTTAGATTTACCAGGGTTCCTGCTCATAGGCGTGTAAAAGACTTTAAAATAAATTTCCCATGTCTTTCTGGAAACTTTATGGATTGTAGGGGCAAATCATTTTTTGACAGCCTCTATAATTTGCTAGGAGAGTGGTGATTTGTCCCTGACTGCTAAAATTAACTGCCACCATGTTCATTTAAAGCAGCCCTTTTAAAAAAAAAATCTCAAATGGGCCTTATATTGTTTCTTCATTCTCACCAATTTAGGGGCATTTGACCATCTTTATAATGTAAAGGAAAAAGTGCCAGAAGTTCATGCTGGGCTGCAAAAGAACCTTAGTTAAGCCAGTCTTTGGATTTGCCCTTAATATGAATAGTATGTTTAACCTGGGAACAGTAAATCTATTCCTGTAGAATTTGAACAAGAGATATATAATGTATAATGGGAGTAATGGCCAATTTATTCAATCCTGTATCTACCAACTCTGTTTGAAGTTCCAATAATTGAAGAAAATATAGTAAAATTGTATAACAGAACCACTTGCACTTGGTTCCATCTATTTCAGATAGGTCCTGCAACAATCTGAAGCAGCCACAAATATTTACTTGGGAGTCATGGGTCTCGGATTTTGGACACATTCTGTAAGTTTGCCCATTTGAGATATCTTACTTTAAAATTTGATGCTTTATGATGCAGCATTTTACTCAGTTAAAGGTTAGTGAAATGAGAGTTTTGGTAGTGTATAGATACTATCCACTTAATTAATTAGTCACTTTTGTTCAATTCTGTCCCTGTGATTCCAAAAAGAGGCAGAGACCCCAGGAAGAGAATAGAGAAGAGCAACAAAGATGATAAGGAGCCTGGTGACTAAACTGTACGATAAACAGCTAAGGGAACTGGGATGTTAGCCTAATGAAGAGAAGAATTACATCTTCCAATACTTATTCACCAAAGCACCAGGATAAGAAGCATTGGGTGGAAGTTCATTAAAAATAGATCCAACCTGGAAATAGGGAAAATTTTCCTGACAGTGAGAACAATTAATCAATGCAACAGCTTGCTTCCCAGAGTTGTGGGTGCTCCATTGTTGGATGTTTCAGAATCAGAATAGAGCTGGAAGGGACCTTTGAGGTCTTCTTATCCAACCCCCTGCTCAAACAAGGGATCCTATACCATTTCAGACAAGTGTCTGTCCAGTCTCTTCTTTAAAAACTCCAGTGATGAAGCACCTACAAGTTCTGACGGCAAGCTATTCCACTGGGTAATTGTTCTCACTGTTAGGAAGTTTCTCCTTAATTTAAAAAAAAAAAAGATTGGACAACTATTTGTCCAGCATAGAATAAGGACTACTGGATTCAATAAGGACTCCTGCCTTGGGCAGAGGGTTGGACTAGAAGATTTCCAAAGTCCCTTCCAGTCTTATGATTCAATGAGCAGCTCGAAAGATTATAGAACATATCATTCAAAAATTAACTTATATGTGCTCTGATCTTATAAGTCAAAATATACTACACAAAGCCTTCCTGCTGTTTCAATTTTCCCTTTATTTCCTTTTACTCTTAGCATAACAAGTGTACAAATACATTTTTATATCAACTTTTCCAACCAAATAACTAAATAAGTAGAATTTAACTAAGGCAAACAAACAAACATTCAGTTCTCTTCTTTATCTTGCCTTAGTGTGTCCCTTCTAAGGATGATGGAATATAACTATTTATTTCTGACCTAATTGTTCTACCATTCCCAGACAAATTATCTCATTGCTAGCAATGGTGAGGGATGCATCTCTCAAGTGTTAGTGTGCTTATCATAAAATATAACTGCTTCTAAATTCCCCTGATAATTCATCAAGGAATCAATTTTAAACTTACCTGGCCATCTCTCACATCTAGCAAAGCTGTATATTCCCTCTGAATATCTGTGCAAGGTAGACCTATTCAATACTACATTGTTTTCCCTATGTTTGTTCCTTCAAGTCAGTGTTAAGTCCTGGCAACTAGTCCCTATGGTTTTCTAATATATACAATATACTCATTCTCTCTCGGTATGTGTCTATCTCTGTGTTTATCTGGTGTGTCTATGTGTATGTGTGTATAAATTTTATTTTATACAAAACCAACAAAAGTTTGCAATTACTGAATACCGTACATGTTTTTTCTCAGTAGACATTAACAAGTTTTCCCAAATCTGATGATCAAGAGCTATGCAACTGTCAGCGTTTGCTCACATTTCTATCTGGGGCTATATTCAAGACCACTTAGAAATTATAGTTTGTTCAGAATGCAGTTGCATGAGTAGTTATGGGCACTTTTCATTTCTGTCTTGTAACTCCATTTATTTGCAAGCTATACTGATTACCAGTATAGTTTGCGAAGCTTGCAAAGCTATTACAGACCATTCAATGTGTTGTCAACTAAAAATTTTTCATACTTAGAATATGGCTATCCACAGGGACATATTTTTCCTATTGTTTCTGCTGAAAGTCAGATTTAGACAAGTCACTGCATTCTCAGTCCAAGCAGTAAAGCATTGTCATTTTGTGGTATGTAGGATATACTGATACCTTATCAGTATTGATACTTACTTTCTGGAACAGTAATTCCCTTAATGTCCATATGTTTCTAACCCTGTTAGGCAATCATAAAACCATTTAAGGCCATTAAAATATTTATTCTTACCAGTAATGGGATGGGATGGAGTGATCTGTTCCCTAAGGTTGGTTTCCAGGAATATGTCTGTTATTTATCCTGGGGAGGCGGTGGCTCAGTGGCTTAATGATGCTGGAACTGCTGGCCAGAAAATGCACTCTGGTGGTTCAACTTCCATGACAAAGGATGAGCTCCTACTGCTCACTCCCCACTCCTGCCCATCCAGCAATTCAAAAGCATGCAATATTGTGAGTAGATAAATGGATACCAGTTTGGTGAGAAAAACCTAGCTGCATTCATGTGTGTGGAGAGCAGAAGCCAGCGCTGGACCTGACCGGGATGTGAGGCAACACAACACAAGGCAAGGAAAGGAAAGATTCTAATGCCTGAATGTAACATAGGAGACTGGAAGAACCAGCAATCTGAGCACTGCTAGTCAGCTAATGTAAACTAGTTCACCCCCTGCAGTGCACCAAAGATAGGCATGCAAGTGCAAAACAGAATAAACTAGAAATTAAGGTTGTCAAGACTATATTATGACTAGTATTTGTAGATTTCCCTGATACTATATACCATATGCTAAATAAATTATAAATATTTACCCTGCCTTGGTGTGTGCCATATGTTCTGCTGTTCATTTTGTCTTGTGGTTATTGTTGCTTTTATTTAAATTCAAATCTTAACAAATGCATTTTACTCACTATTCATTCAAAGAGTATCAGATTTCTAATGCCTGAATGTAACATAGGATAATAAAACCCAACTATAAATCATCTAAATTTTGCATTATTAAAGAGTTTTCTATGCATAACATAAACATCTGAACAATATGATATGGATTTTGGTTTGTAGTCTGTGCTGAAGTTGATAATGGTTAAGCAGTAATGATTACTTTTTAACTGAATAGTATATTACATTGCAGTGTAAGATATTGTTTATTGTATGTATTAGATCTCTGGAGACTGCTGCTTTTAAAAAGACAACGATAAGGTTTTCTCTATCAACAATGTTGAAATACTGCCCTCTTCTGCTAAACAGCTGTTTTTGTTTCAGATAACAGTAACAACACAATAGCCATATGTTATTAAACATTGCTTTTGGTCAAATGAGTTCTAAAAACAGTTATTGTATGTTCCCTGCTTGAAATTATTTGATTTTCTTATATCATAATTGAAAAATTCAGTTAAGAGGCTATGAAGGAGTGAATCCATCCACAAGGAATTCAACTGGACATCCTACCCTGCCAAACTTGCTTGATCTCAAAAAATCTAGGGAAGGCCAATTAGTCCGTGGATGGAGGTAAACTAGTAAAATTATTCTTATTTCTTTTTTAAGTCCCCAAGTGCACTGGCATCACTTCCATATCATTGGATTTTGCATATAGACCTCAGAGTCAAGCCTTAGAAAGTCAGTGCCAATATCATTACTGTATAGCTTTTAAATAATCACTTAATATTTATCTTTTAATTTAATAATACTATAAACTCCTCAATTATTTTTAATTAAGCAGTGTATCCATTGCAGAAACAAATAAAAAATAAATCATTTATGGACACAAAACTGTGAGCATTCTGTGCCATTAATTCAGACCAAGTTGGAACATTTTGAATATTTTGAATAATTTTCTGTCAAATGGGACCTATATTTGCTTGCAGACACTTCATTACCCTATGGGATAACATCATCAGTGCTAGTGAGTGTAGGCTTTGCTCCTTGTTTACATAGAGTAACTTGCTCTGCCAGTGTTAGTGGGGGTGCTGTTTTCTCCTTTGTGGTTCCTTGATTAGAATATTGTCTTTTGCTTGATTGTTTGTCTGATGTTAATTTCTTCTTAACCCTGGATGCAGGCTACTGGAGAAGATGTGTGCTGGCCTTTTTGTTTCCTCCTTGCCTTTTTTATTGTCTCTTTTGAATGGTGTATAAATGCAGTGCAGATGGCTGTTGTTAACTAAATCCCATAGTTGTTAAGCAAGTGCTTTCTTCCAGCATCCTATAACCAAAGTCAGTAGGGAAGCCAGTAGAAAGTTAAAAGATCCATACCATAGGCAGGTAAGTGACTGCTGCCAGGTCAGGGATGGAATGATGGTACATGAGGGTGCAGGGATGGGTTGGTTAGGTGCACAAGAGGCACAGTGCAGGGAAAGTATATAATGGAGTATGAGAGGTACTGTGCTGGTCAGGGAGAATGCAAGAAGGTGTGTGAAAGATTCTACTTGGGTTGGGGAAAGTATGAGGATGTATGTGAGAAGTGCTACAGGGGGTCAAGAAGAGTACGTGAGAGGTACTGTGTGAATTGTGGACAGTGCACAGGGTGCAGCATGGATCAGGCTAGATGCAACGGGGGGTCACCAATATGTGAGTTTAGCAGCTATATAATTTTGTTAAATAAATAGTATGGCATAGCATGCCATGGCCAGAAAAGAACTGAGGGAAGGTGTCTGTATGGGAGAAATGGACCATGGTCACCAGACTCATGACTTCCCCTGTTGGCTTTGCATTTTTTTTTAAAAAAAAAACAAGTTTTATTGATTTTTTTTCTTTTTACAACCAGGTGCTTGAGAAACAACATGGTGACAGGGTAATCAATTATCCAAAAGCAAAATCATACATATGTAATTCAGATTAAATCATTAAAAACTCCCTCTCTATTCCCTCAAATAATATAATATATTCCAATTAATGTATTTTTCAATAAAGTTCAATCAATCAAAAGAATCATCAATAACATTTCATCTAGATAAATCCAGATCCTGTATTGAGCTTTACTATTTACAATTACCATATTCCAATTTAGTTTAGATAAACATATTGTTAACACTTCAGGTGTCTCTCCTTTCCCTTTTTCCTTAACATAATCAGTGACTCATTTATTAATATCATTATTTCTTTTATCAAAAATCCCTCTTATTCTCCCTTCATTACAAAATAACCATCCTTCCTAAAAACAAGAATATTACTCCTAAAAATACATTTCTACTCTGTTTTAAATCTATAATCTATCAATCAATCAATCAATATCTATGTAAAACTCTTTTAACCCACTCAATAAAATTTAAATCCGATCCAAATAATTGTTATATTCACAACAAACATATTAATACAAAAAACATCATCTCACTAAGTTCACATATTTAATTAATCTTTATTCAATCAGGATCTATAACATCTTATTTAGCAATCTTAAACCTTGAATTAATCTGTGTCTAAAAAGCCTTTTAAACCCATTGTGTACAGTTTTAGGTCACACTCTTAAATCTTATTGTAGCTTTCTTTTTGTGCCAAGCAGGTTTCCATAACAAAGCATCTATATCAACAAATAAGTCTCTCTTTATTCCTTGTGGTATCATTTGAGTCAAGAAAGAGCGTCCCCTCCTCTGTTTTAGGGACCTGACTCCTTTGTAGATAATCCCTTGTTGTTTTAAAAATTCAAGTCTCAACATTTGAATCTGCTGAGTAAGACACTCAATTATGTCCAGTTTTGTGGTTAGTAGTTGGTTATCAAAATTGCCGTAGTCCTCTGTTAATTTTGGAATTGTGTATGGTTTAGTTACAGTCATTTTTTGATCATCAGGAATCTCAATAGGTTGTACATAGAATGAGACAGAATCTTCTTTAATGTTGATTAATTCCTCTTCTGTTATTTTTTGGTCTGTAGAATAGTCAGATGAAATCTGAAGATCATTTTGTAAATTCAAAGTAGAGTTTCTGTTTTTTATTTCTGTGGTACTCTCTTTTATTTGCAGACATATTTGCTCAGTGGCTTCATAGATTTTTTACAATATAAGTTTACAGTTGAGTTGTGAATAGGGTTTCTCCATTTCAATGTTAACTAGAAACAGTCCTGTTATCTTTTAGTGGAGGCTGTATTTAATAAAATTTAGCCAGTGTCCACCCCCCACAAATTTAACAGCTGTTAACTTTCTTTGTCTTTTCCCTTTTATGATGATCTGAAGGTCAAAGCCAATCTCAGCATCAGACAGAGAAAAAAGACAGTTGCAATTTTAAATTTCTCCACAGAGTGTCCTCAGTAGACTTTAAAATCTCTTCCCAGACACCAAAAATGACATTGACCAAATCCGAAAAAAATAATATTCTTCACATATAAACTAAATCCAGTAATAAAATTCAATAATCAAATTTTTTTCAAGACCCAAAAGTAAATAGAAATAAAAAATAGTCAATTGAAGTTAATTTTCATTCCATTTAAAGCTTCTCTTCCCACACTAACAAATGCCGCTCTCTTAAAGCAGGGAAATAGTTCCAAAAATGCTTTTTACAGGAAGCAAAAAAGAGAAAAGGGCTAAGAGAGGAGAAAAAAAAGTCTCACCTGGATCAACCACGGTGGTTCTTTGCGCTTAGATGTTCTTCTGACTTCTGGTTACAGCAGCAAAGTGATCGGCCATTTTACTGGCTGATCTTTTCTCCGTTGGCTCTAAGAAGCAATCTTGGACCGCAGAAGGAGCTGCCACCCTTCCACAGTCAATAAGGACCTCCTTGACAGTAGTCGCCCCTCCAAGGTGACTTTTCGACCCGATTAAGGGTCTACCGGCAAAGGGAAAGCAGCTGGCGAAGACAGAAGTCTCTGCGCACGACTGCACTCGCTGCGATCCGGAACCGGAAGTCTTTGCGTTTTTGAGGAAGCTGGCAGAGAAGGTTGCAAAATGATCATGTGATTGTAGGGCACTTGGCAAGTGGTCATAAGTGTAAATGCACTGCTGGGCATCCAGATTACAATTGCATCACATGGGGGATACAGGGATGGGCAGAACTCCAAGGACTTGTACCTGGATTACAGATTGTCCTTGTGACTTGTGACCACAATTAGGACCATAATTTTGGCTGGTGAGTGATGTGGTTGATAATCATTATGTGACTAGACTTGATATTATGATTATTTTGTAATACAATCATTAAATAAATCACTAAGTGAATCACTTAGTTCTTAAGCGAATCTGGCTTCTCCAATTGACTTTGCTTGTCAGAAGCCAGCTGGGATGGTTGCAAATCACAATCATGTGACCACAAGACACTGCAACCATTATAAATGTGAGCTGGTTACCATGTGCCCAAATTGTGATCAGGTGACTGTAGGAATGGTGCAATGACCATATCTTTGAATACAAGTCTTAAGCCATTTCTCCTAAGTCCATCGTAATTTCAAATCATTACTAAATGAATGGTTGTAAATTGAGGACTACCTATATCATTTGTTCAGTGCCAGTATAACTTGGAATGATTGCTGACCAAATGGTGGTAGGTAGGAGACTGCTAAAAAAGCCAATGCAGTCCTAGCTGCATCAAGAGAGGGATAGTATCAAGATCATATGAAGAGGCAGTACTTTATACTGCTGTGGTAAGACCATTCTTACCATATCAAGACTCTAGAAAGAGCAATAAAGATGATTAGAGGATTGGAAGCTAAAGCATATGATGAACAATTGCAGGAACTTGGTATGTCTAGTCTAATGAAGAAAAGGACTAGGAGTGACATGATAGCAGTCTTCCAATTTTTGAGCGGCTGTCTCAGAGAAGAGCAGGTCAACCTATTTTCCAAAGTATCTGAGAGTAGAACAAGAAGTAGGATGGAAGTTTATCAAAGATAGATCCAATGTAGAATTAAGGAGAAATTTCCTGTCAGTGAGAACAATTAATCAGTGGAATGGCTTGCCTCCAGAAGCTGTGAATGGTCCATTACTGGAGGTTTTTAAAAAGAGATTGGTCATTAATTGTCTCCTGCTTGATCAGGGGTGAAGGGTCTCCTGCTTATGCAGGGGTTTGAATAAGAAGACCTCCAAGGTCGCTTCCAACTCTGTTACTCTGAGTTTCTTTGCTGTACATTCTTATTTGGTTCTAAGATGTTGAAACTTATTGCTTAGAAAGATCAACTAACTCAAAACCAACCCATACAAACATAGAAGCATAGACCTTGATACTATGTTAAGTTCCTAGTTGAACTGTTTGTTCAAAGCAGATAACATCCCTAACAGATGACTGTTCAACATTTGCTTAAATATTTTCACCAAAGATCAAAATTTGTCATATCAAATAATTCACAACATAATGAAATTGCATTTGTATCCAAAATGTGCTTGCTTGCAATCCATTTGCTCTAGTCTGACTATAGCATGACAGACTTTTAAGGATGTGCCTTGCATTTTGTTATAGCTACTAATTAATTCCTCAAGCCAGGTAGACAACAATGGAGGGTCATAATGTTTCTTATGTCCATATTTGCAGCTGATTTAGTAAACATATTTAAGATGATTTGAGAACATTGTAAATGTCATTTGAGTGCCATGCCTACAGTACCAATATGTGTACAATTCCTTTGCATGTAATGAGCTAGCTATGAATATTTTGCTTCTTTGTATGCTTCTCTCCAAATTAGCCAAATTACTCTTCCTCCTAAGAAACAAATCCAAAACCTCTTTGTGTCCTTGGAAGTGAAAATGCTGCAAGTATAAAATAATGACAAACAGAATTCTACTCCTATATAGCAGGTTCTTTCAACTCCAAATGTCAATGCTGGCCTGTAGAGCTAGAATTGCTTTAATAATTTAATTTGCCCTAATATTTAATAATTAATTATCAAATTACACTGATCTTTTCTGCTATTCTGTTCCTGATGTTCTATGCCATTTGCTGTTTTCTAGCAAACATTTAATTACCAGCTTAATAACATCATCAGAGCATAGAGGAGTGTAGTATGCTAGTTATTTGCATAAATAATAATGCAATATTGTATAATGATAAAAGCAAATGAATCCACATATTAAGATTTATAAGAATTATAAGCATGATTTAGTGATGCATGAAATACAGAAAATCTGGAAAGTAATTCCAGTTTTTAATACAAGTAGTCCTTCACTTACAATCATTTGTTTTGTGACCATTTAAAGTTACAAAGGCACTGAAAATAGAGTGTTATAACCAGGGCTTTTTTTTTGTCATAGAACGCCCAGAACAGAGTTCCGGCATCTTTTTTGGATGGAACTTTGTAGGGTAGGCAAGGTGGGTTGTATGACATGTGTGAGTTCCGGCACCCTTTTTTTTTTTTTTTTTTTTACAAAAAAAGCACTGCTTATAACTATAGTAGCATCCCCATAGTTACATGATCAAAATTCAGGTGCTTGGCAACCAGCAAGTATTTATGAAGTTTGCAGACTCCCAGGGTCATGTTATAGCCTTGTGACCTTTCCAGCTTGCTTGTGACAAGCAAAGTCAATGGGTGAAGCAGTGATTCGCTTAACAACCATGGTAAAAAAGGTCATAACAACAGGCACAATTCATTTAACAACTGCCTTGCTTAGCAATAAAATACCTAATCTCAAATATGATCCTAAATTGAGGACTCCTTGTATGCAATGATATTTATAGCTACTAAATTCAAGAATACATATTTTGGGTTATAACTTTTTTGTCTCAGTAATTAATGGTATGATAATGAAACAACATTGTAATATGCTTTATCATTGATAAGATTCACTATAGCTCATAGAATGTAGGGGTTGTGAGGAACCTTAAAAACCACAATTTTTAGCTTCCTGTCCAATGCTTATACTATTGCCATATCCCCAACAGATTACAATCCTGCCTCTGTTTAAATATCTGCAATAAAGCAAAGTCCACAAAATTCTCAAGCTTCATTTTTAAGGCTGTCTAACAAAACCAACTTCCTTATAGCTGAAAAGCTTTTTCACAATGCTGCTCTAAAGTCTACATAAAGTTTTATACAGATTTATACAGAAAGAAATTATGTTTCCCTTCTCTCTTTTCTTCTCAAAATTAAACCTACTCAATGTCTTGGCTATTCCATGTATGATTTTCCTTGCAAATTATTATTTTAGTTGTCCTCCTCTGCAAATATCCAAATATTTAAACTATGGTGGTCGTAAGGGGAAAATATCATAATTGTAAGAGCTAACTGTTTCTTTCTATATTCCAGCTGGTATGTACTATATATTAATGGAACATGAACCAGCATTTTCAGTACTTCACTCCCAAGCAATAATTCTTATCAAAATTGTCTAATTGTATGTATATCAAACCATGGCATAGTTCTCCCATTAATAAGAAAGGAAATACACTGACTTAAGGCAAAAGAAGTAAGAAAGAAAAATAATGCAAATGTAGTTTAGTTCAATGCTCTGTTGCACACTGAAATATGATAATGAGTTCTACCTTCAAGAATTCACAGTGTTAATTAGCTTAATGTTTCAGCCTTCAGGTCTATGCTGCCCTCATCCCAGATAGTGACTTCATTCCATAATATACTTACTAATGGTTGACTGCATTGCTAGCATATATAAAACAGTTTCCTCTTAACAGGGACTAGAATGCTTTCTACTAAAGAATTCATAGCCTTTTTCTTTTACTTCTGCAAGAGAAATCAGACAGATCAAAGCTGCCAGAACTTTTCTTAAATTCAAGTGAGTATGTATATTCTCTCTCTGCGTCTCTCTCTTTCTCTCCCTCCCTCTCTCCCTATCCCTCTCTCTCTCACACACACACACGATTCTACTCTTCTTCATGCCTTTCTTGGGTAACTAATGTCTGTGCCATATGAAAGAATATGCAGATAGAATATTATCCAAAGATATAGAATGAGAGAGAATGTGAGAAAGATCACCTTAGAAATTATATATGCACTAGACAACCTGTCACCCACTGAGTCATCCTTTCAGAGATATTTTTTGACCTAAACAGAGAAACAGAATGGATTGCTATTCTGGGGGTTTTACCACAATGTTATACATTACACAGTTTTGTCCAGTTAAAGCTCAGGACAATGAGCATTTTAGTATTATATAGATATATATGTTTACAGCTTAATGTATATAAAACACAATTTCCAGAGAAGAAATGGCAGATTGCAACAGAATGAAGAGCTAGTGAATAAACCAGCTCTTCATACTTTCTCTCTGGACAAGGAGAGGACTTTAGATTGCCTGATCCATAGAATTACTTCTCATGAGACTGAAAGACAATAATCTCTGATGGATTTAAAGTTCTGGGAGAAAAGATAATAGCTATCTTGCTCAACCCATGGTCAGTGCCTATAAAGACTGTGGCTTCACATACTTCTTTTTCTGATTGCTTTCAGAAATTGCTTGTTAACTGCTTTTTGGTTATTAGGAATTATTATTGTTGTTGTTATTATTATTATTATTATTATTATTATTATTATTATTATTATTATTATTATTATGCTAATAAGAGCTGCTGCTAGAAAAACTGAAACAAACAGACTCTCTCTGCCTTTCCCAAAATCAGGATTAAAAAATAATAGCCAGTTTGGCTTATTTTCCATCTCTAGCACTATTTGAACAGTATTATGATTCTGGCTTTGCCAGAAAACCCAACAAAAGGACAGCCCCAATCCTCTCAGCCTGCTGTGGGAATGGGAGAGCAGAAAAATGGCACTGCAACAAGGAAATGGAAAATGATGTTACAGCAACTAAAGCAGGAACAGCTACTATAGCTATAAAATCAAAAGTTTCGAACATCGTAGCCTTAGGAACAAAAGCCACTGGAAAGAGTAATAAGTCTGCTTAAACTCTGTCTGGAGCTCAGCTTGGGAGCTCAGCTTAATGGTCAGCAGCCAACCAGCCAACCTTGAGAACTCAGCTTGACACATGGCTTGGAGCTTGACAGCAACTGT
>NW_015386186.1:130580-131868 GCF_001527695.2 Protobothrops mucrosquamatus | reverse complement strand
GAATGTCGGACGAAGGAGAACATGGAGTATTGTTAGTACGTGCGGGGGCGGCCGAGAGCCCGGAGGTTTTGCGTCAGGGACCAGTTTGGGAGTGAGGTACCATGAGTAAGAAGGAACAATCCAGATGCTAAATCATTTTGTCCTAGACAACTAAACCCAGACAGTTCCCAGGAAGCTGCAATTTAAAAAGCTAAAAAAATGGATATTTTGGGCATCTCATGCAAGACAAGAGTCATTAGAGAAGACATTTCTGGTGCCCTGAAAATTCAAAGGGCTTCAGAGAAAGAAAAGGAAGTTAGATGTTCTCTCTGCAGCCAAGAACTGGCTCAAAAGCAGTAACTGTGAGAGGGATCTTGGTGTCCTAATGGACAGTCCCTTAAATATGAGACAGCTGTGCGCTGCAGCCAACACAATCCTAGGCTGCATCAACAGAGGGACAGAATCAAGATCACATGAAGTATTAATACCACTTTACAAGGCCTTGGTAAGGCCACACTGGGGATACTGCATCCAGTTTTGGTCACCGCGATGTAAAAAAGATGTTGAGACTCTGGAAAGAGTGCAGAGAAGAGCAACAAAGATGATCAGGGGACTGGGGGTTAAATGTACGAAGAATGATTAAGGGAGCTAGATTTGGATAGGCCGGGGGGGGGAAGTATGGCCCTTTTATGACCTGTGGACTTCAACTCCCAGAATTCCTGAGCCAGCATTGCTGACTCAGGAATTCTGGGAGTTGAAGTTCACAAGTTATAAAGGGGCCATGGTTCCCCACCTTTGGTTTAGACCAGGGGTCTTCAAACTTGGCCCTTTTACGACTTGTGGACTTCAATTCCCAGAATTCCTCAGCCAGGCATGCTGGCTGAGGAATTCTGGGAGTTGAAGTCCACAAGTCATAAAACGGCCAAGTTTGAAGACTCCTGGTTTAGGACTACATACCTGTATTACACTTTTTATGAGGGGAAAAAAAGCAGAAATCTTACCCTTGTTCTACATTTAGTGATAATTATCTCTCTTCCAGCCCCGGAGCCACAAAGCAGCCCACAAAAATCTGAACTAGGCCTCTATCTACTCTTTTTCCCCAGAATGTTCTGTTAGAAGTAAGTCTTCATCCTGGTTCATCCAAGCCGGGAATAAATAAGCAAACATGGCAACTGCTTTGGGAAGAAGGTTACAGTTTATTGCAGAAGACAGATGGTCTTGCAAGAAGCAGCAGAGGAGAGGAAAGAAAGTGGGGAAGAGAGAGAGCACATGGGCAGAAGGTCTTTTTATACCCCCCTCCCAGCCCTGC
>NW_015386186.1:124900-126834 GCF_001527695.2 Protobothrops mucrosquamatus | reverse complement strand
TTTGTCTTCTTGATGGCTCTGGCTTCAACTTTCTGATGGTTCCACATCTGCATTTGTATAAGACTAGCTACTGCCCTGGGCAGAGATGAGGCCAGGTTTGGTTTCTGCTTTTCAAAAAATGCTTTTAAAAATCCTTTTGGTGAACAATATTTTTTTCCTGCCTTTTTAATATTTCCTTCTCTGGGTTAACTTCCCACAGTTCCTTCAAGATTTCCTCAAAATACTCATACCTGCCTTATATATTCTATAGAACAGGGGTCTTCAAACTGGGCCCTTTGATGACTTGTGGACTTCAACTCCCAGAATTCCTCAGCCAGGCATGCTGGCTGAGGAATTCTGGGAGTTGAAGTCCATAAGTCATCAAAGCACCAAGTTGGAAGACCCCTGGTCTAGACTACTAAAGAGAATGTTGCAACGGTCATTCAATGTGAAAACCGGTCATAAGTCCCCTTTTTTCAGTGCCGTTGTAACTTCAAACAGCAAACTTACAAACAGTTGCAATCTGAAGAAGACCTGTATTATGCCACAGAGCAGTATTTCTCGACCTTGCTAATTTTAAGACAGGTGAACTTCAACTCCCAGAATGCCTCAGCCAGGTGTGCTGGTTAGGGCATTCTGGGAGTTGAAGTCTACCTGTCTTAAAGTTGCCAAAGTTGAGAAAAACTCCCATAAAGAGACATATTAAGTGAGCAAAAAAACAACCCAAAACCAGTGGGAATCAGTGACCCCGCCCACGATTCGTTCTGGCCACACCCATCCAGTGCTCCATCCCCGCCCACCATTCATTGTCTCCACCTATTGCCAATTCTTCAGCCAGATTACACTGCAATAGTGAATGCAGCTGTTGGGGATTGACCATCCCTGTTCTACAAGGTGTTTTCCCATCCAGTGGTCTCCACTTGGGAGCAGGGGCTGATGGGGATTGTAGTCCAACCCACCTGAAGACTGCCATCTTGGGAACAGCCAACTATCAGGTATCTAAGCCAGGGGTCTTCAAACATGGCCCTTTTATGACTTGTGGACTTCAACTCCCAGAATTCCTCAGCCAGGCATGCCTGGCTGAGGAATTCTGGGAGTTGAAGTCCACAAGTCATGAAAGGGCCACGTTTGAAGACCCCTGAGCTAAGCGAATGTTTCTCAACCTTAGCCACTTTAAGATATGTGGACTTTAACTCCCAGAATTCTCCAGCCAGCCATGCTGGCTGGGGAATTGTGGGAGTTGAAGTCCACATAACTTAAAGTGGCCAAAGTTGAGCCCAAGATCAGGATGTATTTGCTAATTATTTCCCGTATTTTCAAGTCTTCTTCCCTCAATAGAAAAGCATCTGTTTCTGTATGTCACTTCTCTCATCCTTCCAGCCTCCCAAGGGCCTACTTTACATTTATTTTTCCAAAAAGATCAGAGAATTATTAATAGTTTCCGCCCACTTCCTGTGTTAATCCTGGGGATTATTTCTTCTTCTTTTTTCCCAAAGCACTGTTTTAAAGGGAGCTTCTCTCTCCTTCAGAGAGCACCAAGCCCTGGAGAGCTGAGCAAAGGCAGGGCTGTCCGAGGGAGTCAGAAAAGTCAAGATGGCAGCCAGAATTTGGCGAACTTAGCACCTCTGCGGAGTCTGTCATTAAAAGAAATACAAATAGCCAGTTCCCCTGTCCTAACACGGTTCCTAAAAAGAGAATGAAATGCTGAAATTTCTGTAATCTAATAGCATTCTCTTTCAATCAATCTAGTTAAAGGAGACTGTGAGAATCTAGCTTAAAAAAAATACAAAAAAGGAGGATTCTGTGATTCTATGTTTCTATGTTTTTGTGATTCTGTGCTTCTGTGATTTTGTGATTTTATGTTTCTGTTCTTTGATTCTGTGATTCTTTTTCTATGATTCTGTGATTCTATTTTTCTATAATTCTGTGATTCTATGATTCCGTGATTCTATGTC
>NW_015386186.1:120215-122948 GCF_001527695.2 Protobothrops mucrosquamatus | reverse complement strand
CGTCTCCTGGCGATTGGCCCAAAGTCACCCAGCTGGCTTTCATGCCTAAGGTGGGACTAGAACTCACCGTCTCCTGGTGATTGGCCCAAAGTCACCCAGCCGGCTTTCGTGCGTAAGGCGGAACTAGAACTCACCGTCTCCTGGTGATTGGCCCAAAGTCACCCAGCTGGCTTCCGTGCCTAAGGCGGGACTAGAACTCACCATCTCCTGGTGATTGGCCCAAAGTCACCCAGCTGGCTTCCATGCCTAAGGCGGGACTAGAACTCCCCGTCTCCTGGTGATTGGCCCAAAGTCACCCAGCTGGCTTTCATGCCTAAGGTGGGACTAGAACTCACCATCTCCTGGCGATTGGCTCATAGTCACCCAGTTGGCTTTCATGCTTTAGGTGGGACTAGAACTCACCGTCTCCTGGTGATTGGCCCAAAGTCACCCAGCTGGCTTCCATTCCTAAGGCGGGACTAGAACTCACCATCTCCTGGCGATTGGCTCACAGTCACCCAGTTGCCAGACCAAATTGGATCTCCTTCTTTCTGGTTTTCCATTCAAATAAATGTTAATTTATTATGATTGGGATGGGCTAGTACAAAGCCATCCCTCTGCAGAAGCTTCCATGCCCTCCTGGCGTCTCCCTGAGTCATTCTGAATAGCGAGCCAGGTAACAAATATATTTAATAAACAAACGCAGGGTGGTCCTCGATTTACAACCGTTCATTTAGTGACCGTTCAAAATTATAACACCCATGAAAAAAAAAGTGACGTAGGATCGTTTTTCACAGTTATAACCTTTGTGGCCTCCCCACGGCCCCGTGATCGAAATGGGGATGCTTGGCCACCGATTCATATTGACGACGGGCACTTGGCAACTGACTCACATTTGCGACGGACACGGTGTCCCCAGGGGTCACGCAGTCCCCTCTTGTGATCTTCTGAGAAGCAAAAGTCCATGGGGAAGCCAGATTCACTTAACAACCGGGTGACAACTTATCCGCTGCAGTGACTCACTTAACCGTCCCAGCTTTTGAGTCCGGCTGGCAAAATTTTGCCCAACAAGGACGGAAGGCAGAGCCGATGTCCGTTCTGTGCCACAGCCGCGGCTCCAAATACAGGATGTTCTCTTTCTTTGAACTTTGAACCATTTTGCTCGCAGCCAGGGGCTCCCCGGCGTCCAAACGGAGGGAGATCCGCGGAGCGAAGAATTTGTCCAATTAGTCGTCCAGAAGGAAAGCAAAGAGGGAGGACGCTGCGATTCCCATTGCTCCAACGGGTTCCGCAGCCAGGACTTGATTAAAACTGGCACTCTCCAAGCGGGGCTTTTGCCAAGAGAAAAGCGACTTACGAAAAAGCATGTTTGTTCTTCTTACGTGGTCCTAAAAGCATTCGGCGGTTTTTTTTAAAAAAAAAAATTTGGCTGTTGCTGCTGGATTCCCCAAGGGACGTCCTGCAGACATTTTCAGGCTGTTGGGCAATGGGGCAGAGGGGAGGTCAGAGATACCCCATAGGGATTTTACACAGCCCTTGTGTTGTTTTGCCCAGGAGATTCAGAAATTCCACACTTATTCTCTGTCTATTTGACTCTCTCTCTCTCTCTCTCTCTCTCTCTCTCTCTCTCTCTCTCTCTCTCTCTCTCTCTCTCTCTCTCCTCTCTCTCTCTCTCCATCGCTCCCTCCCTCCCTCCCTCCCTCCCTCTCTCTCTCTCTCCAACCACATACTCTATCCATCTCTCATCACACTCTATATCCATCCATCTATCCACTATTTATCATCTATGTCTGTCTGTCTATTCTCTCTCTCTCCCACTCTCTCTTTCTATCGAACCACATACTCTATCCATCTCTCATCACATTTCTATATCCATCCATCCACCCATCCATCCATCCATCCATCTATCTGTCCGTCCGTCCGTCCGTCCATCCATCATCCATCCATCCATCCATCCATCCATCCGTCCATCATCCATCCATCCATCCATCCATCCATCCATCCATCCATCCACTATTTATCATCTATGTCTGTCTGTCTATTCTCTCTCTCTCTCCCGCTCTCTCTTTCTATCCAACCACATACTCTATCCATCTCTCATCACATTTCTATATCCATCCGTCCATCATCCATCCATCTGTCCGTCCATCATCCATCCATCCATCCGTCCATCATCCATCCATCCATCCATCCATCCATCCATCCATCCATCCACTATTTATCATCTATGTCTGTCTATTCTCTCTCTCTCTATTTCTATGTATGTATCTGTGTGTATGTAATGTATGTGTATGTATGTGTGTATGTGTATTTGACCTGGCTGCTTTCTCTTCAGCTGGAGAACTTCATCCAGATGAACATCAAGACTGAGATGGCCCACATCCAACAGAACGTGGTACAGAACCAAACGGCGGCCATATTGGAGATTGGCACCAGCCTTTTGAGCCAAACAGCTGAGCAGACTCGAAAACTGACCGACGTGGAGACCCAGGTGATTTATTACGTGGATGGGGCAGTTTGAGAAAAAAAAAAGCATGCATGTTTAGAAGGTACACGGGGATTAAACTTTCCAGATTTTCCTACATAGGAAGGAAAACTTGCCAAATCTTCTATTTTGATTTCTGGACTTTTTTTTCTTGGAATTGGCTTTAAAAAAACACCCAGAGTTCCTCTGGTACCAAAAAAAAAAAAAAAAAACCCCTTTCCCATTCTTTGCCTATATTTAAAATCTCACTGGAACAGAATTAATTGGCA
>NW_015386186.1:116678-119765 GCF_001527695.2 Protobothrops mucrosquamatus | reverse complement strand
GGGGATTAAACTTTCCAGATTTTCCTACATAGGAAGGAAAACTTGCCAAATCTTCTATTTTGATTTCTGGACTTTTTTTTCTTGGAATTGGCTTTAAAAAAACACCCAGAGTTCCTCTGGTACCAAAAAAAAAAAAAAAAAACCCCTTTCCCATTCTTTGCCTATATTTAAAATCTCACTGGAACAGAATTAATTGGCAATTAATTGTTATGAGGAGGAGGAGGAGGAGGAGGAGAAGGAGGAGGAAGAGGAAGAGGAGGAGGAGGAAGATGACTGTGCAGTTTCCAGGGATTCTTTAGCACTTTTGCACTTGGCTTGGTCTAATATGCTCCCAGTTTCCCAGTTGAAACCATGGTTAAGTCTATCCAGGTGTTGTGCAACTAAGGAGTTTTCCTCCTGTCTTCCGACTGCTGTTTGGTGTTCACGGATGTGCTCTGCTCATCTTCGGTCTGTTTGTCCTATGTGGGGGCTGTTACGGTCCTCACACTGTAACAACTTGTGGGTGACTTCCATTTTTTTTTGCCAGGGCTGCTGAGTCTACAGGCTTTTAAAGCATAGTTGAGTCAGTTTTGTGTCTGCCTAGGCCAGGGGTAGGCAACCTTGGATCTTTTATGACTGGTGGACTTCAACTCCCAGAATTCCTGAGCCAGCATGGCTCAGCTTGGAAACGTCCCCCTTTCCCCTCAGCATGGCTGGCTCAGGAATTCTGGGAGTTGGAGTCCACACGTCTTAAAGTTGTTGAGGTGCAGAAACAATGGACTAGGCCAGAGGTAAGCAACCTTGACTCTTTTATGACTGGTGGACTTCAGCTCCCAGAATTCCTGAGCCAGTGTGGCTCAGCTTGGAAACATCTCCCTTTCCCCTTAGCGTGGCTGGCTCAGGAATTCTGGGAGTTGAAGTCCACAAGTCATGAAGAGGCCATAGTTCCCCCACGGTGGCTCAGGAATTCTGGGAGTTGAAGTCCACGAGTCATAAAAGGGCCAGGTTTGAAGACCCCTGGTTTAAATATTTAAATATTTTTTCCTCACGGTGACGTGATCAAAATTCAGGCATTTGGGCAGGGGTAGGCAACCTTGGCTCTTTTATGACTCGTGGACTTCAACTCCCAGAATTCCTGAGCCAGCATGGGGGAACTATGGCCCCCTCATGACTCGTGGACTTCAACTCCCAGAATTCCTGAGCCAGCCACGCTGAGGGGAAATGGAGAGGTTTCCAAGCTGAGCCATGCTGGCTCAGGAATTCTGGGAGTTGAAGTCCGCGAGTCATAAAAGTGCCAAGGTTTGCTTACCACTGACCTAGGTAATCCTTATAATAGCTCATTTAGTGACCACTCAAAGTTACAGCAGCACCGGAAAAAAGTGAGTGGCCACTTTTCCACGCTGACGGCACTTTCAGCATCCCTGTGGTCACGTGATTGAAATTCAGACGCTCGGCAACCGACTCGTATTTATGACGGTTGCAGCCTCCTGAGGTTACGTGATCCCCTTTTGTGACCTTCCGACAAGCCAAGTTGATGTGGACGCCGGATTCACTTAACAACCGTGTTGCTAACTGAATCACTGCAGTGATTCACTTAACAACTGTGGCAAGAAATGTTGTAAAATTGGTCAAAATTTTGCCGGACAAACGTTTTGCTTAGCGATGTAAACTTTGGGGCTCCATTGCGGTCATACGTTGAGGACTCCCTGCGTAAAGCCTCCCTCTGGCGCTGAACAGAGACAGCGAAGTTTCCAAGTTTCTAAGTTTCCAAGCCTGATCTTGGCTTCCTTGCGCTCCACTTCTAGGTCCTGAATCAAACCTCCCGGATCGAAATACAACTGCTGGAGAATTCCCTGTCCACAAACAAGCTGGAGCGGCAGCTGCTGATGCAGACGAACGAGATCCACAAGCTCCAGGATCAGAACAGGTGAGCCCCTGGCGGAAGGAAATACAGGTAGCCCTGGGGGAGAATCTTTGCAGCTCAGGGTTGAAATGAGGGCTCCTTGGGGCTCTCTGAGCTGGGTGGCTTTCTGGCAGATGTTTCATGACCCAAATTAGAGGAGGAGGAGGAGGAGGAGGAGGAGGAGGAGGAGGAGGAGGAGGACGACGACGACGACGACGACGACGACGACGACGACGACGACGACAACTATGGAATCCTTGATGCTCTCTGAGCTTGGTTCTTTTCTTGCAGACGTTTCATGACCCAACTGGATAACATCATCAGTGCTAGCAGGGAGTGGGCTTTGCAGAGATGAGGAGGAGGAGGAGGAGGAGGAGGAGGAGGAGGAGGAGCAGCAGGAGCAGGAGCAGGAGCAGGAGCAGGAGGAGCAGGAGGAATAAGAGGAATGTGAGGTCCCTGATGCTCTCTGAGTTTGGTCTTTTCTTGCAGATGTTTCATGACCCAAACTAGATGACATTGTCAGTGGTAGAAAAAGTGGGGTGTGTGGACATGAGGAGGAGGAGGAGGAGGAGGAGGAGGAGGAGGAGGAGGAGGACGACTGTGGAATCCTTGGTGCTCTCTGAGCTTGGTGATTGCCTTGCAGACGTTTCATGACCAACCGGGGAATATTATCAGTACTAGAAGGGAGTGGGGTGTGCGGACACAAGGAGGAGGAAGAGGAGGAGAGGAAAGGACTGTGGGGTCCTTGGTGCTCTCTGACAGTTGTTTTCTTGCAGACATTTCATTGCCAAACTAGGTAACATCATCACTGCTAGTAGGAGTGCTGTTTGCTGTCTGTTTATATTCTGGTGTCTTGCCTGTCTGTGTGTGTGTGGGGGGTAGTCTTAGGGATTCTTTGGTTGGGCTGTTTACTAATGGCTCTTTGGCAGTTTCTTGATTAAGGTATTGCCTGCTACCTGATGGTTGGTCTGAAGTGGATTAACTAGATAGAGAGATGGAGGGAGGCGGGAGAGAGAGAGAGAGAGAGAGAGAGAGAGAGAGAGAGAGAGAGAGAGAGAGAGAGAGAGAGAGAGAGAGAGAGAGAGAGAGAGAGAGAGAGAGAGAGAGAGAGAGAGAGAGAGAGAGAGAGAGAGAGAGAGAGAGAGAGAGAGAGAGAGAGAGAGAGAGAGAGAGAGAGAGAGAGAGAGAGAGAGAGAGAGAGAGAG
>NW_015386186.1:89521-114521 GCF_001527695.2 Protobothrops mucrosquamatus | reverse complement strand
GTACTGGAAAAATAACATGACCGTTTTTCACATTTATGACTGTTGCAGCATCCCTAAATTCAGACGCTTGGCAATTGGCATGTACTTATGACGGTTGCAGTGTCTCAGGTCACGTGATCCTGTTTTGCGACCGTTTGACAAGCAAAGTCAATGGGGAATCCAGATTCTCTTAACTGTGTTACTCACTTAGCCACTGCAGTGATTCACTTCACAACTGTGGCAAGAAAGGTCGTAAAATGGGACAAAAACTTAGTTAATAATAACAGAGTAATAACAGAGCTGAATTGGACCTTGGAGGTCATCTTGTTCAACCTCCTGCTCAGGCAGGAAACCCTATACCATTTCGGACAGATGGCTGTCCAGTCTCTTCTTAAAAACTTCCAGTGTTGGAGCATTCACCGCTTCTGGAGGCAGGTTGTTCCACTGGTTAATTGTTCTCACTGTCAGGAAGTTTCTCCTTAGTTCTAAGTTGCTTCTCTCCTTAATTCGTTTCCATCTGTTGCTTCTTGTCCTGCCTTCAGGTGCTTTGGAGAATAAATTGATCCCCCCTGTTCTTTGTGGCAGCCCCTGAGATATTGGAAGACTGCTATCATGTCACTCTTTGTCCTTCTCTCCATTAGGCTAGACCAGGGGTCTCCAAACTTGGCAACTTTAAGGCTTGTGGACTTCAACTCCCAGAATTCCTCAGCCCTGGTTGGAGACCCCTGGAATAGACCTTCTCAGCTCCTGCTGTGACCATCTTCCTGTCTCTGCAGCCTCTTAGAAACCCGAGTCCAGCAGATGGAAACGAAGCACTTGAAGGAACTGGAGGACATTCGGACCGAGAAGGACCATCTCCAGCAGCTGGTGAGTCACCAGAGCAACACCATCGAAGGTCTGGAGAAGTCCCTCCACGTGGCCAGCAGCAATGCCAGCCTCCTTCAGCAACAGCAGCTGCAGCTCCTGGAATCGGTCCAGAATTTGGTCTCCCTCGTCTCCCAAGGAAAAGGTATTTTATTTTATTTTATTTTATATTTTATTTTAATTTTATTTTAATTTTATTTTATTTTATTTTATTTATTTATTTTATTTTATTTTATTTTATTTTATTTTATTTTATTTTATTTTATTTTATTTTATTTTATTTTATTATTTTATTTTATTTTATGTTATGTTATTATTTTATTTTATTATTTTATTATTTTATTTTATTTTATTTTATTATTTTATTTTATTTATTTTATTATTTTATTTTATTTTATTTTAATTTAATTTTATTTTATTTTATTTTGTTTATTATTTTATTTTACTTTATTTTATGTTATATTGTTATTTTATTTTACTTTATTTTATTTTGTTATTTTATGTTTTGTTATTTTATGTTTTGTTATTTTATTATTTTATTTTATTTTATTTTATTTTATTATTTTATTTTATTTTATTTTATTATTTTATTTATTTTATTTTAGTTTTTGTTATTTTATTTTATTATTTTACTTTATTTTATGTTATGTTATTTTATTATTTTCTTTTATTTTACTTTATTGTATGTTATGTTTTTATTTTATTTTACTTTGTTTTATTTTGTTATTTTACGTTATGTTATTTTATTATTTTATTTTTATTATTTTTTTGTTTTATTATATTTTATTTTATTTTTTGTTATTTTATTTTGTTATTATTTTATTTATTTTATTTTACTTTATTTTATTTTGTTATTTTATGTTATGTTGTTATTTTGTTATTTTATTTTACTTTATTTTTTTGTTATTTTACTATATTTTATTTTATTTTATTATTTTTTATTTTATTTTATTTGTATTTTATTTATTTTATTTTATTACTTTATTTTATTTTATTTTATTTTATTACTTTATTTTATTTTATTTTATTACTTTATTTTATTTTACTATATTTTATTATTTATTTTATTTCATTTAATTGATAATACCACCTCGAAATAGTTTCAAAACCTCCCCCACCCCGTCTTATCTTTTTGTTTAAATAAAACGGCTGCTCCCCTTCTTTGATCCCAAAGTCTGCAGAGAGCTTGTTTTTCCCCCAACAGTTCTTTTGAAAAAAGAAGACCGGCTGTTCCAGGACTGCACGGACGTCCTTCAGTCCGGATTCAACCTCAGTGGCGTTTACACCCTCCAGATTAACAATCTGACTGAACCCAAAAAGGTCTGTTGACTGAAAGATTAGATGAGTCCAGTCAGTCAGTCGATCGGTTGGATGGATGGATGGATAGATGGAGGGAGGGAGGGACGGACGGACGGACGGACGGGTGGGTAGATAGATGGGTGGATGGGTGGATGGGTGGGTGGGTGGGTGGGTGGAGAGATAGATGGATGGATGGAGGGAGGGAGGGAGGGAGGGAGAGAGGGACGGAGGGACGGAGGGACTGAGGGACGGAGGGACGGACGGACAGATGGATGGACAGGTGGGTAGATAGATGGGTGGATGGGTGGATGGATGGATGGAAGGAGGGGTAGGTGGGTGGGTGAATAGGTGACGCTGAGGACACAGGTCAACCTCCAGGTGGCCTCAAGGACTCTCTAAAACAGGGATGTCAAACTCAATTTCATTGAGGGCCGCATCAGCATTGCGGTTGCCCTCGGTGTGTGTGGCCAGGGTGTGTGTGGCCTACTGGGTGGGTGTGGATGGAGTGGGTGTGGCCTATTGGGTGGGCATGGCCAGCTCTACATTGTTCACGTCAAGGGTGCCTGTGGGGGCCTGGGCAGGAGTGGGACAGATCTGAGGGTCTCTGGCAGAAAGGGGTGGGACCAGGGCAAGCGCCAAGGCATGGTCCATTTCTTCATACCTCACAAAGGGTGACACCCCCCCCGGGGCCGACGGGGCAGGGGCTGGTTCCTCGCTGTTTCCAGACAGTCTTGTGGAGCTAAGACTGAATGCGTTTCAGCATAGATGGCCACCACAAAATTGTACATTGGCTCCCGGCCGGCCTGGGCCAGGCCCAAGGCAGCGGGGGCCGTTCCCTCACTGTTTCCAGGATGGCTTCACGGGCCACATGAAACCACGTCGCGGGCTGCATCCGGCCCCCGGGCCTTGTGTTTCACATGTCTGCTCTAAAAGGAGGCAAAGGACCAGCCGTCTACAAGGAGTATAAATCCTTCCCTTGCCCACCATTCAGTCAGAACCGGAAGAAGCATCTGGGATGAGAAGCAAAACGTCTTCAAAGGAAAAACAAGAAAGTCCAGTTGCTTTGTGAAAAAAAGCACCGTTGGGACAGCCCTGACCTGGGTGACCGAGAATCTAGACATGTATTGTTCTTTCTTTCCACCTTTCCAGGCCTTTTGTGACATGGACACTGACGGAGGAGGCTGGACCGTGATTCAACGCCGGGTCAACGGCAGCGTCAGCTTCCAAAAAAGCTGGAAAGAGTACAAACAGGTGGGCTGCGGGTGGTGCTTTCCAGTTAACCACGGTGATGTCCAGAGGGGTCCAAAGGTCTTGGAAGAAAGGCGCTCATTGAAGGCCACGGGTCAGGGAAAGTTGCTTAAAGTGAAGGATCCAGGTGTCCCCCTGGACCATCACTTCAATACGAGCCGGCCCTGTGCTGCAGGTGCCAAAAGAAAAAAAAGCCAATGGGCTGCATCAACAGAGGGACGGCATCTGTTATCGGGCTGAGGGGAAACCTCAGAGTATCACCAATACTTGAGGGTCTGTCACAGGGAAGAAGGGATTGGTTTAAGTTCCAAAGCACCAGAGGGCAAGACAAGCATCGCTGGGGGCTTTTAAGAAAAGACTTCCTTCCTTCCTTCCTTCCTTCCTTCCTTCCTTCCTTCCTTCCTTCCTTCCTTCCTTCCTTCTTCTCTCCTGCCTGTCTGCATTCCCTCCCTTCCTCCCTTCCTCCCTCCCTCCCTTCCTTTTTCCTCTCCCTCCCTCTCTCCTCTTCCTTCCTCACTTCCTTCCTCCCCGTCTTTCCTCTCTCTCTCTCCCCTCCTNTGAGGACACAGGTAAACCTCCAAGTGGCTTCAAGGACTCTCTAAAACAGGGGTGTCAAACTCAATTTCATTGAGGGCCGCATCAGCATTGCAGTTGTCCTCGGGGGGTGCGGATAGGTGTGGCCAGGTTGGGCGTGGCCTACTGGGTGGGCATGGCTGGAGTGGGTGTGGCCTACTGGGTGGGCGTGGCCAGCTCTACATCGTTCGCGTCAAGGGTGCCTGTGGGGGCCTGGGCAGGAGTGGGACAGATCTGAGGGTCTCTGGCAGAAGGGGGTGGGACCGGGGCAAGCGCCAAGGCATGGTTCATTTCTTCATTCCTCACAAAGGGGGACACCTCCCCAGCATGCACCCAGGGGCCGGGGCCGACGCGGCAGGGTCTGGTTCCTCGTTGTTTCCAGACGGCCTTGTGGAGCTAAGACTGAATGCGTTTCAGCATAGATGGCCACCACAAAATTGTACATTGGCTCCCGGCCGGCCTGGGCCAGGGCCAAGGCAGAGGGGGCCGTTCCCTCACTGTTTCCAGGATGGCTTCGCGGGTCACATGAGACCACTTCACGGGCCGCATCCGGCCCCCAGGCCTTGTGTTTCACATGTCTGCTCTAAAAGGAGGCAAATGGCCAGCTGTCTGCAAGGAGTATAAATCCTTCCCTTCCCCACCATTCAGTCAGAACTGGAAGAAGCTTCTGGGATGAGAAGCAAAACGTCTTCAAAGGAAAAACAAGAAGGTCCAGTTGCTTCGTGAAAAAAGCACCGTTGGGACAGCCCTGACCTGGGTGACCGAGAATCTAGACATTTATTGTTCTTTCTTTCCACCTTTCCAGGCCTTCTGCGACATGGAAACCGACGGAGGAGGCTGGACCGTGATTCAACGCCGGGTCAACGGCAGCGTCAGCTTCCAAAAAAGCTGGAAAGAGTATAAACAGGTGGGCTGCAGGTGGTGCTTTCCAGTTAACCACGGTGATGTCCAGAGGGGTCCAAAGGTCTTGGAAGAAAGGCGCTCATTGAAGGCCAAGGGTCAGGGAAAGTTGCTTAAAGTGAAGGATCCAGGTGTCCCCCTGGACCATCACTTCAATACGAGCTGGCCCTGTGCTGCAGGTGCCAAAAGAAAAAAAAGCCAATGGGCTGCATCAACAGAGGGACGGCATCCGTTATCGGGCTGAGGGGAAACCTCAGAGTATCACCAATACTTGAGGGTCTGTCAACAGGGAAGAAGGGATTGGTTTAAGTTCCAAAGCACCAGAGGGCAAGACAAGCATCGCTGGGGGCTTTTAAGAAAAGACTTCCTTCCTTCCTTCCTTCCTTCCTTCCTTCCTTCCTTCCTTCCTTCCTTCCTTCCTTCCTTCCTTCCTTCCTTCCTTCCTTCTTCTCTCCTGCCTGTCTGCATTCCCTCCCTTCCTCCCTTCCTCCCTCCCTCCCTTCCTTTTTCCTCTCCCTCCCTCTCTCCTCTTCCTTCCTCACTTCCTTCCTCCCCGTCTTTCCTCTCTCTCTCTCCCCTCCTTCCTTCCTTTCTCCTCCCTCCCTCCTTCTCTCCCTCCCTCCCTCCTTCCCTTCCTGTCCCCGTCCCTTCCTTCCTCTCTCTTCCTTCCTTCTTTCCTCACTCCTTCTCTCTCCTTTCCTCCCTCCCTTCCTTCCTTTCCCCTTTCCTCCCTCCCTCTCTCCCTTTCCTTCCTTCCTTCCTCCTATCCCCTCTTCCTCCCTCCCTCCCTCCCTCCCCCCTTTTTTCTCTCCCTCCCTCTCTCCCCTCCTTTCTTCCTCCTCCCTCCTTCTCTCCCTCCTTCTCTTCCTCAGGCCCCTTCCCTCCCTCCCTCCCTCTCTCTCCTTCCTTCCTTCCTTCCTCCCTTTCCCCTTCTTTCCTCCCTCCCTCTCTCTCCTTCCTTCCTTCCTCCCTTTCCCCTTCTTTCCTCCCTCCCTCTCTCCCCTTCCTTCCTTCCTTCCTTCCTTCCTTCCCCCTCTCCCCTCTCCCTTCTCTCCCTCCTTCCCTCCTGCCTCCCATTGACTGTCTCTGTCCCTCTCTCTCCCAGGGCTTCGGGGCTGCAGCTGGAGAATACTGGCTGGGCAATGAGGCCGTCCATCTCTTCACCAACCAAGCTGCCTACGCTCTACGGGTGGAGCTTCTGGACTGGGAAGGCAACCGCGCTTATGCCCAGTATGACAAATTCCGGGTTGCGAGCGAGCGCCAGCGCTATAGGTGAGATACGTGTGTGTGTGTGTGTAGGTAGGTAGGTAGGTAGGTAGGTAGGTAGATAGATAGATAGATAGATAGATAGATAGATAGATAGATAGATAGATAGATGATAGATAGATAGATAGATAGATAGATAGATAGATAGATAGATAGATAGATAGATAGATAGGTATAGGTATAGGTATAGGTATAGGTATAGGTATAGGTATAGAAATAGAATAGAAATAGAAATAGAAATAGAAATAGAAATAGAAATAATAGAAATAGAAATAGATAGATAGATTATAGATAGATAGATTATAGATAGATAGACAGACAGACAGACACAATGAAAGATAGACTGACTGACTGACTGACAGACAGACAGACAGACAGACAGATGTATAGGTATAGATATAGATATAGATATGGATATAGATATAGATATAGATAGATGATATATAGATAGACAGACAGAATGAAAGATTGACTGACTGACAGACAGACAGATAGATAGATAGACAGAATGAAAGATTGACTGACTGACTGAATGAGAGAGAGAGAGAGAGAGAGAGGTATAGGTATAGATATAGATAGATGATAGATAGATAGACAGACAGAATGAAAGATAGATTGACTGACTGACTGACAGACAGATAGACAGACAGAATGAAAGATAGAGACATAAATATTAAATCACTGTCCATCTTGAACACATAGCGGAAGGAGGAAGCTTTAGAATTCACAAGGTTGATACTGTCTGGCACAAAACTGTGACTGGATCTGGATGTTCTGCTTCGGGTACCACAAAGCCCCCCCCCCCTTCCCAGAAGGTAACAAAAAAAACAGGTCGTGGAGAGGATGTGCGGCGTCCCAGACAATCCCGGGGACCCTGCTCGGGCAACGCTTCCGTGCCATGTCGCAATCTTTGTCTGCTTCTGCCGAAGTCTTCTAGTCCAAACCAGGAGAGGCTTCACCTCTGCTCCTCTGGGCTCTGCTCCTTTTGTTCCAGGCTGGCGCTCAGAGGCTACAAGGGCTCGGCCGGCCTCCAAAGCGCCCTGCCTCTCCAGGGAACCTCCTTCAGCACTTGGGACTCCGACAACGACAACTGCCTGTGCAAATGCGCCCAAATGCTCTCTGGCGGTGAGTGTGCTCTGACAAGGGGGAGGGAGGGAGGGAGGGAGGGAGGGAGGGAGGGAGGAAGGAAGGAAGGAAGGAAGGAAGGAAGGAAGGAAGGAAGGAAGGAAGGAAGGAAGGAAGGAAGGAAGGGAAACTGATCCAAGAGGGAAGCAACCTGGAATTAAGGAGAAACTTCCTGACAGTGAGGACAGTTAACCAGTGGAACAGTTGGCCACTAGAAATCATGGGTGCTCCATCACTGGAGGTTTTTAAGAAGAGGCTGGACAGTCACCTGTCTGAGATGGTATAGGTTCTCCTGCTTGAGCAGGGGGTTGTACTAGAAGACCTCCAAGGTCCATTCTATTCTATTCTATTCTATTCTATTCTATTCTATTCTATTCTATTCTATTCTATTCTATTCTATTCTATTCTATTCTATTATTATTTTCTATTCTATTCTATTCTATTCTCTTCTATTCTCTTCTCTTCTATTCTATTCTATTCTATTCTATTATTCTATTCTATTCTATTCTATTCTATTCTATTCTATTCTATTCTATTATTATTTTCTATTCTATTCTATTCTATTCTATTCTATTCTATTCTCTTCTATTCTCTTCTATTCTATTCTATTCTCTTCTATTCTATTCTCTTCTATTCTATTCTATTCTATTCTATTCTATTCTATTATTATTTTCTATTCTATTCTATTCTATTCTATTCTCTTCTCTTCTCTTCTATTCTATTCTCTTCTATTCTATTCTATTCTATTCTCTTCTCTTCTATTCTCTTCTATTCTATTCTATTCTATTCTATTCTATTATTATTTTCTATTCTATTCTATTCTATTCTATTCTATTCTCTTCTCTTCTATTCTCTTCTATTCTATTCTATTCTATTCTATTCTATTATTCTATTCTATTCTATTCTATTCTATTCTATTCTATTCTATTCTATTCTATTCTATTCTATTCTATTCCTAATTCTATTATTATTTTCTATTCTATTCTATTCTATTCTATTCTATTCTCTTCTATTCTATTCTATTCTATTATTCTATTCTATTCTATTCTATTCTATTCTATTCTATTCTATTCTATTCTATTCCTAATTCTATTCCCGGAGAGGAAGTATTATGGGATGCAGGAGGAGCAGGGGGCTTTGAAACGGACAGGCTGCAGTTCAGAGGTGTTCGGAAAATCCTGCAGGGTCATCACGCATTGTCCTCAACTTACAGCCATTCGTTTAGGGACGGTTCGAACTTACGACAGCTCTGTCCGTGGAGGTTCTCAGCCACCCAGGTCAGGGCTGTCCCAAAGGTGCTTTTTGTCAGGAGGCAACTGGACTTTCTTAGTTTTCTTTGAAGATGTTTCGCTTCTCATCCAAGAAGCTTCTTCAGCTCTGACCGGATGGTGGGGAATGGAAGGATTTATACTCCTTGCAGACAGCTGGTCATTTGCATCCTTTTAGGGAGTCGTTGAGGCCACTTGGAGGTGGGGGGACCCAGGGGAGAAAACATCCAGCAGCCAAGAAGGCTCCATACCCATTTGCACCATTCAGGTGACCCCGAGAATGCAATAGAATAGAATAGAATAGAATAGAATAGAATAGAATAGAATAGAATAGAATAGAATAGAATAAACAGATTATAGAATGCAATAGAATAGAATAGAATAGAATAGAATAGAATAGAATAGAATAGAATAGAATAGAATAGAATAAACAGATTATAGAATGAAATAGAATAGAATAGAACCGAATAGAATAAATAGAATAGAATAGAATAGAATAGAATGGAATGGAATGGAATGGGCCCTCAGAGGTCTTCTAGACCAGCCCCCTGCTCAAGCAGGAAAACCTACACCATCTCAGACAGGTGATTGTCCAATCTGTTCTTAAAAACCTCCATTGATGGAGCACCCATGATTTCTGGTGGCAAGCTGTTCCACTGGTTGATTGTCCTCACTGTCAGGAAGTCTCTCCTTAATTCCAGGTTGCTTCTCTCTTTGGTCAGTTTCCCACCATTGTTTCTCGTCCTGCCTTCAGGAGCTTTGGAGAATAATTTGACCCCCTCTTCTTTGTGGCAGCCCCTCAAATACTGGAGTACTGCTATCATGTCTCCCCTGTTTCTTCTTTTCTTTAGTCACTAGCCAAACCCAAGTCCTGCAGCCGTTCTTCGTATGTTTTGGTCTCCAGGCCTTGGATCATCTTAGTTGCTCTTCTCTGAACTTTTTCCAAAGTCTCAACATCTTTTTTGTGGTATGGTGACCGAAATTGGCTGCAGTATTCCAGGTGTGGCCTTATTAGGGTTTTATCCAATTCCAGCAACCGTTCTTTATATGTTTTAGCCTCCAGTCCCCTGATCATCTTTGTTGCTCTTCTCTGCACTCTTCCCAGAGTCTCAACCTCTTTTTTACATCGTGGCGACTAAAACTGGCTGCAGGATTCCAAGTGTGGCCTCAGTAATGCAACACAAAGCAGAATTATTATCACTTCTTGTCGTGTTTACAAACCAGTTCTATAACTACCCGATGGTTAATTTGAAGATGTAAATCATTGTTAGGTATGATCCAGGGACTGACCTTTCCACATCCTTCCATCAACAGGCTGGTGGTTTGATGCCTGCGGCCAATCCAACCTCAACGGTATTTATTATCCGGCTCGGCACAACATCCGGAAACTGAACGGCGTCCGCTGGCATTACTTCCAGGGACCAGGATACTCATTAAAAGCCACACGGATGATGATCAGACCTTCCAGCGGCCGTGAAGGGGCATAACAAGCACTGAGCAGGATGCGGTCCCTCTGAGTCGGATTGCTCCATAACAGAATAACAGAGTTATTGGAGGTCTTCTAGTCCAGCCCCCTGCTCAGGCAGGAGACTCTACACAATTCTGGACAAACGGCTGTCCAATCTCTTCTTTAAAACCTGCAGTGATGGAACACCCACAGCTTCTGGAGGCAGGTAGTTCCACTGATTAATTGTTCTCATTGTCAGGACATTTCTCCTTAGTTCAAGGTTGCTTCTCTCCTGGATAAGAACAGGACAGAAAGACAGAGTTGGAAGGGAGCTTGGAGGTCTTCTAGTCCAACCCCCTGCTCAAGCAGGAGATCCTATACCATTTCTGGACAAATGGCTGTCCAATCCCCTTTTAAACACTTAGAACATAGAATAACAGAATTGGGACCTTGGAGGTCTTCTAGTCCAACCCCCTGCTCAAGCAGGAGACCCTATACCATTTCTGACAAATGGCTGTCCAACCCCTTTTTAAACACTTAGAACCTAGAATAACAGAGTTGGGACCTTGGAGATCTTCTAGTCCAGCCCCCTGCTTGGACTAGACCCTGTACTATTTCAGACAGTCTCTTTTTAAAAGCCTCCAGCAACGGAGCATCCATAACTTGACTTACAACGGTTCAAAGTTACAATGGCACTGAAAAAAATGTCCGTTCTCCACCCCCACCACCCCCACAACATCCCCACGGCCACGCAATCAAAATTCAGTCACTTGGCAACTGGCTCCTACTTACGACGGTTATGTGGTCCCCTTTTGAGACCTTCAGACAAGCTTCCAGTGATGGAGCACCTACAACGTCTGGTGGCAAGCGGTTCCACTGATTCACGGTTCTCACTGTCAGGGAATTTCTCCTTAGTTCTAGGACGGACCTGTCATGGTTCCGACAGATGAAACCCTTCAAAAGAACTTCGAGGCATTGTTTACCTTAAAGAATCTTTATTTGGGTAGCATAGCATCGGCTCGTACTCAGGCCAAGCCAAAATCTGAATTTCCCTCCCCTAAGCACATAGTATCAAAGCACAATTCCCTCCTCCAATTAACAGTCATAAATCAAATTCTCCAATTAGCTTGAAATGCAGGCTTCCCCTCCAGTTCTCCAGCCCGCCATTTCTTATCATCTCTTATTTCAAAAAATCTTGGTTCTCACACTATTACAATATTGTTATGTCTAACTAACTCCCATGCACATTCCTCCTCCTCCCCCCCCACTATCATCTAATTCTAACTCTAATTCTAAGAGTAAAACATAAGAAGGAAAAGGGCTGCATCTCCATACGTTGTCAAAGCAAGAACATCCGATGTTAGCAGCGTTGGCAGGACCTCTCTTCAATTCGTCGGATGCATGGGAAGATAGCAACGGACTTCAGGCCCCATGATGCTCACCGCCCTGCCAGATGGCAAGAAGAAAATTACATTTCAGATCAGCAAAGAGGCTTGTGGACACCTTCTGGGTCCCCCCAAGGAAGAGAAGATACACGTCTAATCTTTCAAATTGATCAGAAGTGACTTGTGTAATTTTAGACAGTTGCAAAGTTGGCCTGTAAAAAACACAACAGGTTAAAAAAAAAATCGAATAAGTCACACCTGTTTCTAAAACAGCTGGCCAGGATGGAGAATGCACAAATATATTGTTATCCTCCATGTGTAAAATTAGGCCTTTTATAGAATGCCCAGGAAATCTATAGAACGCCAAAAATGGGATGTCCAAGTATGAAACATTTAATATTTCACACATTTACTAGGCCTACCATGTAATGTAATGTCAAAAGGCAAACAGGCCAGGTATAAAATACTCCTGCTAAAATGCCAGTCTAGCATTCCTTGTGGCAATATTAGTCTTTTTCTGTTGGGTTTTTTTTTCCAGTAAGAAAGTCCTGTGTTTTATTTTGCATTTCTTTTTTCATTTTCATATACAGCTTTTCAAAAAAAAAAAAAGAGTTAGGGTTAGGATTAGGATTAGGGTAATCCTAGTCCTAATTCTAATCCTAACTCTAACCCTAACCTTAACCCTAGCCCTTTCTAACCCTAACCCTAACCCTTAACATTAGTCCCTAAACCTAACCCTATCCCTAGCTTTAACCCTAATCCTAACCCTAATTTTAACCCTAACACTAGCCCTAACCCTAACCCTTAACTTTTAACCCTTAATCCTTAACTCTAACCCTAACCCTTTTTAACCCTAACCCTAACCCTTAACATTAATCCCTAATCGTAATCATATCCCTAACCTTAACCCTAACCCTAATTTTAACCCTAACCCTTAACCCTAACCCTTAACATTAATCCCTAACTCTAATCATAATCATATCCCTAACCTTAACCCTAACCCTGATTTTAACCTTAACCCTAACCCTAACTCTATCTCTATCTCTAACCCTAATCCTTAACCCTAACCCTTAACATTAATCCCTAATCATAATCATATTCCTAACCTTAACCCTAACCCTAATCCTAACCCTAAACATAACCCTAACCCTAATCCTTATCCCTAACCCTTAACATTAATCCTTAACCCTAATCATAATCATATCCCTAACCTTAACCCTAACCCTAATTTTAACCATAACCCTTAACCCTAACCTTTAACATTAATCCCTAATTGTAATCATAATCATATCCCTAACCTTAACCCTAACCCTAATTTTATCCCTTACCCTAACCCTAACCCTAACCTTAACCCTAACCCTTAACATTAATCCCTAATCATAATCATATCCCTAACCTTAACCCTAACCCTAATCATAACCCTAACCTTAAACGTAACCCTAACCCTAATCCTTAACCATAACCCTTAACATTAATCCTTAACCCTAATCATAATCATATCCCTAACTTTAACTCTAACCCTGATTTTAACCCTAACCCTAACCTTAACCCTAACCCTAACCCTATTTCTCTCTAACCCTAACCCTTAACCCTAACCCCTAACTTTAACTCTAACCCTGATTTTAACCCTAACCCTAACCTTAACCCTAACCCTATTTCTCTCTAACCTTAACCCTTAACCCTAACCCTTAACATTAATCCCTAATCATAATCATATCCCTAACCCTAACCCTAAATGTAACTCTAACCCTAATCCTTAACCCTAACCCTTAACATTAATCCTTAACCCTAATCATAATCATATCCCTAACCTTAACCCTAACCCTAATTTTAACCCTAACTCTTAACATTAATCCCTAACTCTAATCATAATCATAATCATATCCCTAACCCTAACCCTAACCCTAATTTTATCCCTTACCCTAACCCTAACCCTAACCTTAACCCTAACTCTATCTCTATCTCTAACCATAACCCTTAACCCTAACCCTTAACATTAATCCCTAACTCTAATCATAATCATATCCCTAACCTTAACCCTAACCCTAATTTTAACCCTAACCCTAAGCCTTTCTAACTCTTAAGCCTAAGCCTTCTTAACTTTTAACCCGAAACCTTAATTTTTAACCTGAACCCTTAACCCAAGCCCCTTTCCACGCCTCTCTTTTCATACCTTGCCTAAGCAGTTCTTGTCATTCTGCACAACGCCTGGGCAAGTATTAGATGCAATGCCTTGGGAAAGTATACAGTGTATTAAAATAATACAGACATTTTCTTCTTTCCCTGAAAAGCTCGTGCGTCCCATAGATTTTCCTAAGCATCCTATACACAATGCCAGCTTCTCACATATTGCCCGTGTCCTATATATTCGGAAACAGCCCAGCTGGGCTTAGTTCACACACACACAGTAACAACTGGGGTTTTTTGTGCTTTGAGCTTATCTCGACCTAAGCCTAAGATTGAAAAATCAGGCTTGTCAGATGTTATATTTTTTTTCTATCCTGCTCTAGAGAGTTGGTCTGAAGGCCACCTGAAGAGATTAGAGAAGCATTTGAAATGTGGATTTACAGGCGGCTGTTACGTATAAGCTGGGTTGACAAGATCGGAAATGAGGAGGGGATAAGCCGCCTGGGAAAGCCAAGGGAAATCATCAAAAGAATTAAAAAACAAAAGTTAGAATATTTTGGACATGTGATGCGACACCCAGGAAAATACGCCATACTCCATTTAATCCTCCAGGGAAAGATTGAAGGCAAATGAGGTCCAGGCAGAAGAAGAACATTGTGGCTTCAAAATCTAAGAGACTAGTTTGGACAAAACTCGGCCACACTTTTTTGTGCGGCTGCTAATAAAAACAGGATTGCCAACATGATCGCCAATGTCCGATAATGGATATGGCAGAAGAAGAAGAAGCAGGAGGAGGAGGAGGAGGAGGAGGAGGAGAAGGAGAAGGAGAAGGAGAAGGAGAAGGAGGAGAAGGAGAAGGAGAAGAAGAAGAAGAAGAAGAAGAAGAAGAAGAAGAAGAAGAAGAAGAAGAAGAAGAAGAAGAAGAAGAAGAAGAAGAAGAAGAAGAAGAAGAAGAAGAAGAAGAAGAAGAAGAAGAAGAAGAATGGTTCGAGCGCCCTCTGGTGTCTGAAAGTGGTTTCTCTGTTTGCAAAGCATACTACAGTAGCAGCCAAAATTGTGGGAACCTTTTGGGAAAAGTGTCCAGTAGAAATGCCACCTTTGGTTAAGTTTCCACCCATTTTTCTTCTAATTTCTTTATCACTGTAGCCTTGTTCACTTCACAATACTATTTTACATCGCTTTCTGGGTGACCAGTCAACTCTTTGCACCGTGACTTTAATTACAAGCTCACTAAATGAAAGAACACAAAAAAAACCCAACCAACTTGATAGCCATCACATAACACACTGACAAATGTCCTCCTCTCAGCTTCAATACATGACATCAATAACTGGATCCTACTGTGATCTGATTGGCTCATGGCCAAAACAAGACGACACCCAATTGGCTCTCTAAACACTCACGCTCATTGGCTACTATCGGATGAAGGAAAGTTTCCTGATATCAACCTGAGCAAGTTGTGCTTCCTTTTTCTGGTTATTTGGCTATAACTTTTCATAGAATACAGTACAGATAATTGAACAACCTTTGTTGCATTACATTCTTGATTAAATTATCTTTCCACTGATATATAATTTTAGGGTTGTTGTTGTTAGTTGCGAGGTCGTGTTTGACCCATCACGACCCCATAGACAACGTTCCTCCAGGCCTTCTTGTCCTCTACCATCTCCCCCCCAAAAAGTTATTAGCCATCCAACCTCAAAAATACACTTTTCCCAAAAGGTTTCCACAATTTTGGCCACTAATGGAGCTACTGTAGGTACCGCAGGCGCCCACCCCGTTGTGGATTATGCAGCCCAACAAGACTTAGCACAAGGCACAAAGGCATGAGTAATGGGCACAAGGCACAAAGGCATGAGTAATGTTTTAATTTGTTTGGTATCACACACAAAAACAAAAAACCGGTCAGATAAAACGGTCGAAAGGCCTTCAGTATGGGGTCCTTGGTGATCTCTGAGCTGGGTTTTCTTACAGATGTTCCATGATCCAATCCAGGTAATGTCATCAGTGCTAGAAGGGTTTTTGCAAGGAGGAGGAGGAGGAGGAGGAGGAGAACAATGACTATGGAGCACTTGGTGCCCTCTTGCTGATGTTTCGTGACCAAACTAGGTAACGTCATCAGTGCTAGAAGGGAGTGGAGTTTGTGGAGTGGAGCAGAAGGAAAAGAGGAAGAGGAGGAGGACTGTGGGGTCCTTGGTCCTCTCTAAGCTATCTTGTTTTCTTGCAGACTTTTCACTACCCACTTAGGTTATAACATTAGTGCTAGAAGGGAGAGGGGTTTGTGGAAAGGAGGAGGAGGAGGAGGAGGAGGAGAACTGTGGGGTCCTTGAGCTCGGTTGCTTTCTTGCAGATGTTTCATTATCCAACTAGGTAACGTCATCAGTGCTAGAAGGGAGTGGAGTTTGTGGAGTGGAGCAGAAGGAAAAGGGGAAGAGGAGGAGGAGAGGAAGAGGAGAAGGGGAAGGAGGAAGAAGAAGACAGTGAGGTCTTTGGTGCTCTCTGAAGTTGGTTGACTTCTTGCAGACATTTCATTACCCAACTAGGTATCATCATCAGTAATAGAAGGGAGAGAGGTTTGTAGAGAGGTGGTGGAGGAAGAGGAGGACTGTGGGGTCCTTGGTGCTCTCTGAGCTTGGTTGCTTTCTTGCAGATGTTTTATGACACAACTAGGTAACATCATCAGTGCTAGAAGGGAGGAGGAGGAGGAGGAGGAGGAGGAGGAGGAGTACGACGACTGTGGGGTCCTTGGTGCTCTCTGAGCTTGGTGGTTTTCTTGCAGACATTTCATGACCCGACGTGGTAACCTCATCCATGGTAGAAGGCAGAAGGATTTGCTATTTCTTTAAATACAAGCGACTTGCCCTGTTGGTGTGTGGTTGACAAAAAGCAGCTGATCTTTCAGTGTTTGAATTTCGATCATGTGGCCATGACTTTTGCGGCAGAGGTCGTAAGTGTGAAAAACAGGCATAAGTCACCTTTTTCAGTGCCATTATAATGTTGAACGGTCACTAAACAAATGGCTGTAAGTCAAGGACTATCTATAGGTGGACTTCAAGTCCCAGAATTCCTCAGCCAGCCATGCTGCCTGAGGAATTCTGGGAATTGAAGTCCACACGTCTTAAGAGTAGCCAAGGGTGAGGAACACTGCATTAAGCCATTGATAAACCAACTTAAAGCTTTTCACTAAACCCTGATTTGTAGAAAGACTGACTTCTCCAAACACTCCTGGCATGGAAACAAGAAACTTTCATTTCATATCAGGGCCCCATACATTTTATTTCCAAATGTATGGGGCAAATTGTATACAACGGACAGACAAGGTAGGACTTTTCCCCCCCTCTTCTTCCTTCAACTGTTCCAGTCTTCTATCGGGAGAAGAAATGGTGAAATTTCTTGAAGGAACAAAAACTTCATGGCCACATTCTCCAAGCTGTGCCCACCGCTAATTTAACCTTCAGCTCCCATCATCCCCAGCCTCTTTGGCTAGCAGAGGACATGGGCGCCATCTTGAGGAACGAAAGTCAGGATGACCCATATCTGAAGACGGGTCACTTTTCAAAACCGGTTAGCCGATATTACTTGGCGGGAATGCACCATTCTGTACAGCACTTTGCACACCGGTGTGTAAATAAATGTTAACCTCTTAAGTGTGGTGTTACCTTCTTTATGATCCCTATTATTTTTTTTTAATCCATACGAGTTGGTGTCAACTGTCCGTCCAGCGAATTCAAAAGTAAGGAATCTTCATGGCTTTGAGATGCCATAAAAAAGATAAACTTTACTGAATATACATCTTGGTACCGAATAGTTTTCACGTGGAAAAATCTGATTAGTTACCAATAGCTCTTTCTAGGGTCTCAGCATCTTTTTTGTATAGTGTTTTGTATGGTGGGGACCAGAACTGAATGCTGTATACCAAGTATGGCCCCACCAGTGCAGTATAAAGCGGTACTAACACTTCATCTGATGTGGAGGCCATCCCTCTGTTGAGGCAGCCCAGGACTGCTTTTGGCTTTTTTGGCAGCTGCAGCACATGGCGGGCTCACATTTAAGTGATTGTCCACTGGGACTCCCAGATCCCTCCCACAGTTGCTATCGTTGAGCCAGGATAAAGGTGAAGAGAGAGGAATAGAATAGAATAGAATAGAATAGAATAGAATAGAATAGAATAGAATAGAATAGAATGGAATATGGAATATGGAATATGGAATATAGAATATAGAATATAGAATATAGAATATAGAGTAGAATAGAATAGAGTAGAATAGAATATGGAATATGGAATATAGAATATAGAATATAGAATATAGAGTAGAATAGAATAGAATATAAACTAGAATAGACTAGACTAGACTAGACTAGACTAGAATAGACTAGAATAGAATAGAATAGAATAGAATAGAATAGAATAGAATAGAATAGAATAGAATAGAATAGAATAGAGCTGGAAGGAACCTTGGAGGTCTTCTAGTCCAGCCCCCTGCTCAAGCAGGAGAACCTATATAATTTCAGACAAGTGATTGTCTAGTCTCTTCTTAAAAACCTCCAGTGAAGAACACCCAAGAATAATGGAATATAGAATAGAAAATAAGAATAGAAAATAATAATATAGAATCGAAAATAATAATAGAATAGAAAATAGAAAATAATAAAATAGAATATAGAATCGAAAATAAGAATAGAACAGAATAGAATAGAATAGAATAGAATAGAATAGAATAGAATAGAATAGAATAGGCTGGAAGGGACCTTGGAGGTCTTCTAGTCCAACCCCCTGCTCAGGCAGAACCCTGTACCATTTCAGACAAATGGCTGTCCCGTTGCATGCCTGCTCAGATTATATTTCTGCAGAGATGAAAGGCAGAAAGTGTTAAGTCCGGAGATAAATGGCAATGGAGGCAATTCATGTTACAGAACAGATCTTTATTCTCTCTTAGTCACAACTACCAACCAACAAGAGCAGAGGCACGCAGGCCTCTTTTTATACTCCCAGATCCCCGGGCAACCACAACCAATAGCAGGCACTCTTTTCCCGCCTTGCGCATGCGCGCAAGGCTGGCGCCACTCAGTCTGGTCCCGGGCAGCTTTTGCAATGCCCGGGACTCTTGCAGCATCCAGCTCGGGACACAACAGAAAGGTAATCAAGTGGTCCCAGATTGCTTTAGGACGGGGGTCTCCAAACTTGGCAACTTTAAGACTTGTAGACTTCAACGCCCAGAATTCCTCAGCCAACATGGGGAATTCTGGGAGATGAAGTCTGCAAGCCGTAAAGTGGCCCACATAGAGAAACACTAGTTAGGGGATGCCCGTGATCCTTTGCTCCCCGCAAACGGTTGCATGAATAACGCCAATGATTTCAACCCCCTCCCTTTTACTCAACTGGGATTGATAGATTAAAGGGGTGCAGCTGAAATCTCCGCCTCTAGGTGGCGTCAGAGGCCGGCTCTATGGCAAACTGCCACTGGTTTTTTCTGAAATATACCAGAAATATGCCAGATGAGGCCTGTCAATATCGGACCATCTTTTCAAATTAGCTTCCTGTCCATTAAGCCTCAGAATGATGGTTAAAAGGCGGGAGGCGCCCTTGCAAATTGTGGGGGAAATATACGATCCTGCCTGCCTGCCTGTCTGTCTGAAGCACAGAGGACTGTAATGCTTTTCTTTCTTTCTTTCTTTCTTTCTTTCTTTCTTTCTTTCTTTCTTTCTCTCTTTCTTTCTTTCTTTCTTTCTTTCTCCCCTTCCTTCCTTCCTTCCTTCCTTCCTTCTTTCTTTCTTTCTTTCTTTCTTTCTCCCCTTCCTTCCTTCCTTCCTCCCTCCCATCGTTCTTTCTTTCTTTCTTTCTTTCTTTCCTCTTCCTTCCTTCTTTCTTTCTTTCTTTCTCCTCTTCCTTCCTTCCTCCCTCCCTCCCTCCCTTCTTTCTTTCTTTCTTTCTTTCTCCCCTTCCTTCCTTCCTTCCTTCCTCCCTCCCTTCTTTCTTTCTTTCCTCTTCCTTCCTTCCTTCCTTCCTTCTTTCTTTCTTTCTTTCTCCCCGTCCTTCCTTCCTTCCTCCCTTCTTTCTTTCTTTCTTTCTTTCCTCTTCCTTCCTTCCTTCCTTCTCTTTCTTTCTTTCTTTCTTTCTTTCTCCCCGTCCTTCCTTCCTTCTTCCCTCCCTCCCTCCCTCCCTCCTCTTTCTTTCTTTCTTTCTTTCTTTCTTTCTTTCTTTCTTTTCTTCCTTCTTTCTCCTCTTCCTTCTTTCTCTTTCTTTCTTTCCTTCTTTCTCTTTTTTCTTTCTCCTCTCTTTCTTTCTTTCTTTCTTTCTCTCCTTTTCCTTTCTTCTTTCTTTCTTTCTTTCTCTCCTTCCTTCCTTCCTTCCTTCCTCCCTCCCTCTCTCTGTCTCTCTCTCTCTCTTTCTTCCTTCCTTCCTTCCTTCCTTCCTTCCTTCCTTCCTTCCTTCCTTCCTTCCTTCCTTCCTTCCTTCCTTTCTCTCTTCCTCCCTCCCTCCCTCCTTTCTCTTTCTTTCTTTCTTTCCTCCCAAAAACTGGGTTCAATTTTCTCATAAATACTTGCCAATAAACCCATCTGCAAACAAGCAGACCCTCCAATTTTTAACCAAAACACCATGATAAATGAGACTCATCGTATTCACCGTGGTTCCTTTTGGATGAGGGTCTTATGGCTTTATATGCGACTGTCTGCAGCAAATACAGCCCAGGCTTCATTGGCTGATCAGGACTTCCGTGGAAAAGTGGCCAGGACAGTATTTGCTCAGGAAATCCCAGAATTATAGACCATATAAGGAAAAATAAAAATAATTTAAGAACAACATCCTGGAAAAGGCGGTGATTAATTGTTTCTGATCAGCAGCCAAGCTGCTTTGCTTAAGACAGGTTTTAACATGAGTTTTGCCGATTTTGCAGATCTTCAGATGCTCTGCAAGGCGACACAATTTAATCATCGGGAAATGCAAAGGATTAAACAACAGGAAACTTTTTCACTATCACAGAGATCCTGCTGCAATGGGTCTTAGCATAGCTAGTGTAGTTTGCTGACCTGGGTTTAGGGTTCACAAAATAACAGAGTAACAGAGGAAATAACAGACCTGGGAGGTCTTTTAGTCCAACCCCTTGCTCAAGTAGGACACCTCTGAATATTTTCAGGGAAAATTTAAAAGGCAAAACATCCCCAAAAGGTTTGTCTGAAGGGTGGAATTGACCTTGGAGGTCATCTAGTCCAACCCCCCTGCTCAGGCAGGAAACCCTATGCCATTTCAGACAAATGGCTGTCCAGTCTCTTTTTAAAGACTTCCAGTGTTGGAGCATTCACTGCTTCTGGAGGCAGGTTGTTCCACTGGTTAATTGTTCTCACTGTCAGGAAGCTTCTCCTTAGTTCCAGGTTGCTTCTCTCCTTGGTTAGTTTCCAACCATTGCTTCTTGTCCTGCCTTCAGGCGCTTTGGAGAATAGCTTGACTCCCTCTTCTTTGGGGCAGCCCCTGAGATACTGGAAGGCTGCTGTCCTGTCCCCCCTCATCCTTCTCTTCATTAAGTATTGCTGACTGATCCTCACACCAGGATAAATTAAATCTAATTAATCCAAGTTATTGGGTTTTTAAAGCCACACAACTCCAGAAAACAAAGAAACAAACAAAAAAGACTTGGGTAGTTTAGGACAAAAAAAATGCACCCTTAAAAAAACCCAGCAATCAGGTTTTTTAAGAAAACAAAAATCGAGGTGCTTCACAAAGACCCTAACCCAGGATTTCCCCACCTTGGTGACTTTTAGATGCATGGACTTCAACTCCCAGGATTCCCCCATCAGCCATGCTGACGGGGGAATTCTGGGAATTGAAGTCCATGAATTCTGGGAGTTGGAAAGAGTGCAGAGAAGAGCAACAAAGATGATTAGGGGACTGGAGGCTAAAGCATATAAGGAACGGCTGCAGGAATTGGGTCTGTCTAGTTTAATGAAGAGAAGGACGAGGGGGGACATGATAGCAGCCTTCCAGTATCTCAGGGGCTGCCCCAAAGAAGAGGGAGTCAAGCTATTCTCCAAAGCCCCTGAAGGCAGGACAAGAAGCAACGGAGGGAAACTAACCAAGGAGAGAAGCAACCTAGAACTAAGGAGAAACTTCCTGACAGTTAGAACAATTAACCAGTGGAACTACCTGCCTCCAGAAGCGGTGAAGGCTCCAACACTGGAAGTTTTTAAGAAGAGACTGGACAGCCATTTGTATAGGTTTCCTGCCTGAGCAGGGGGTTGGACTAGATGACCTCCAAGGTCCCTTCCAACTCTGTTATTCTATTCTGTTCCGTTCTGTTCTACAATCTGTCTCATCCCATCCCATCCCATCCCATCCCATCCCATCCCATCCTATTCTATTCTATTCTATTCTATTCTATTCTATTCTATTCTATTCTATTCCATTCCATTCCATTCCATTCTATTAAGTACCTGCATCCTTTTAAGAAGCATCCGTGTTGCCCAAATGCTGGATTGGCAGCATTTGGGAAAAATCACCATGATGTTTGGTGGGCTTTAAATTGAATAAGATAATAACGTTAAAATGGATTCCTTTTCTGGAAAAAAAAAGGCCTCTTTTCGGAGAGCATCTGTCTGTAGGTCATGAAAAGAAAGGGCAATCTGTAGGGTTTATTCATTTGCAAATATATGCTGATTTAATAATCATGGCTCCTGAGGGTGGGGGAGGTTAAGAGGGACGGTGGGGGGCGGCTTCTGGCTCTCCCTCTGCAGGGCAAGGGGCCGGGGGTCTCTGCTGGGCGCCCTGGTCCAAAAGGTCCAAAGGACAATGCAGGACACATAAACAATGAGCAGCCCTTCCGTTGTTGCTTTGTGGCTGCCATCTTGACTTTTTGGACCATGAGAACAGACACCCTCACTCGGGGGAAGAAGACAACAATGTCCTGGGAAATATTTTATATTTTATATTTTATTTTATTTTATATTTTATTTTATATTATTTTATTTTATTATTTTAATTTATTTGTTTTATTTTATTTTTTATTTTATTTTATTTTATATTTTATTATTTTATTTTATTATTTTGTTTTGTTTTATATTATTTTATATTATTTTATTTTGTTTTATATTATTTTATTATTTTATTTATTTTATTTTATTATTTATTTTATTTTATTTTATATTTTATTATTTTATTATTTTATTTTATTTTATTATTTTATTTGTTTGATGTCATTTAGATGGTCCCTTCGATCTCACACGATTGGGCAGTTGTAACGTCATGCAGTGAAAAACAGGGATACAAAAACACCCAGCCACCCCAACCCTGCTCGGAAACACCAGGAGGAGGGGGGGGGAATATATCCAATAGGAAGAAAACATACGTAAACAAAAATGGAATCAAAAGGGAGAAAGAAAGAGAGAGAGAGACGTACACAGGAATGGTAGGGATAGATAGATAGATAGATAGATAGATAGATAGATAGATAGATAGATAGATAGATAGATAGATAGATAGATAGATAGATAGATAGATAGATAGATAGATAGATAGATAGATAGACAGACAGACAGACAGACAGACAGACAGACAGACAGACAGACAGACAGACAGATAGATAGATTGACCACCCAGGTGCCAATCTTGGTGCGATAGATAGATAGATAGATAGATAGATAGATAGATAGATAGATAGATAGATAGATAGATAGATAGATAGATAGATAGATAGATAGATAGATAGATAGATAGATGATAGATAGATAGATAGATAGATAGATCGACCAGCCAGGTGCCAGTCTTGGTGCTTCCATCCCTTATTTTATTTTAGCATCCGGCTTCAGTTTTAAAAATTGGACACCAATTCACCCCCCTCCCTCTTTTATTCTTCCCTTCACCCAGCCAGCTGCTTGTTCAGAGTCCCCGAGGCAAAGCGGGGTGGTGGTGGTGGAGGGAGAGGTTTGGGGGGGTGGGGAACAAGCCCGGGATCTGGGCTAATGCGAAAGCAATTACGATCTGTCTGTTTTGGAGGCAGGTAATTGCGGGGCGGAACAGCTGAGGGCCTCCCCTTCTTTTGTCTCGCTCTCCAGCCACCCCCTCCCTCCCTGCCACGAGCTGGGAGGCAGCTTCTGCTCCCAAGCACTATAGGGAGGGGGCGACGGAGGCAGGGAGGGAGGGAGGGATGGGGAGACTGTTGCCATGGCAACCCACCGGGGATGCAAGGACGGGTACTAGAAGCAGATGCTGAAAATCCATATGGATCACCAAAGGGCGCAGCTGGAAAGGGTCTACCTCTGCCTGGACCGGAGGCAAACGTTTGGTCAAATGTCCAGACGGAGAGGAGAGGATGGATCCAATGGGGTGTAAAACTGGAGCAGGGGAGCAGGGGAAGAATTCCTCAGATCATCCTCTCCCGTCCTGCAGGTCTCCTTCCTCCGCAGTTATCTGCTCCTTCCCATGAGTTGAGTTGAGTTGAGCAACTGAAGAGGGTCCCTAGTTGGGCAATGAAATGTTTGCAAGCCAACAGCCACGCTGGGTCCACCAAGGACCCCCACAGTTGAACCTAAACCATAGAATCATAGGGCCTGGAAGGAAACTCAGAGGTCTTCTAGGCCAACCCCCTGCTCGAGGCAGGAGACCTTTACACCGTCCCAGTCAGATGGTTGTCTAGTCTCTTCTTGAAAACGTCCATGGATGGAGCACTCACAAGACGCTCCATGGATTAATTGTCCTCACTGTCAGGAAAGTTCTGGGTTGAATCTCTCTTATAGAATAGAATAGAATAGAATAGAATAGAATAGAATAGAATAGAATAGAATAGAAATACAGAATAGAATAATATAGAATAGAATAGAATAGAAATAAGAATAGAATAGAATAGAATAGAATAGAATATATGAAATAGAATAGAATAGAATATATGAAATAGAATAGAGTAGAGTAGAATAGAATAGAATAGAATAGAAGAATAGAATAGAAGAATAGAATAGAATAATAGAATAGAATAGAATAGAAATACAGAATAGAATAATATAGAATAGAATAGAATAGAATAGAATAGAATGGAATGGAATGGAATGGAATGGAATGGAATGGAATAGAATAGAATAGAATAGAATAGAATAGAATAGAATAGAGCTGGAAGGGGCCCTGGAGGTCTTCTAGTCCAGCCCCCTACTCAGGCAGGAGAACCTTTATACCATCTCAGACGGGTGACTGTCTAGTCTCTTCTTGAAAATCTCCAGTGATGGAGCCTTCATGATTTCTGGTGGCCAGCTGCTCCACCCGCATTTTCACCACTCAGGTGACCCTGAGGACAGAGGTAAATCTCAACGACACTCGAAAAGAAGGCAAATGATCACAAAATACATAGGTGGCTAGAGATGATGATAGGAGCACGTGTAGACTATAAACCGGAACTATTTCTTTTAGGTATAATTTCAGAAAATTATGATTAGAAAAATGCGTATACTTAATATTCCATGTATTAACAGGCAAGATTGACATTTGCTCAGTATTGGAAAAATGAAGAAATGCCATCTGAAGAAAATATAATTAAGAAAAC